>NC_086366.1:23800004-23895004 GCF_036324505.1 Eleginops maclovinus | reverse complement strand
GTTTAATGTTTACAGACTTGAGTATAAGGTTTGGCATAAGTAGGACTACAGCCTGTGATCTCTTTGCAACGTGGAGACCTGTACTCGCAGATTTCATGAGAGACAAAGTTATTTTTTGGCTCCCTCGAGATACTCTGAGAAGAACAAGGCCCAAGAGTTTTGTTGAACACTATCCTAATGCTACATGTATCATAGACTGTACAGAAATATTTGTTGAAAGACCAAAGAACCTAGGGAAAAGAGCAAAAACATACAGCAACTACAAACATCACAACACTTACAAAGTTCTCTATTGCATAGCCCCCAATGGTTTTGTGATGTATGTGTCAAAACTGTTTGGTGGCAGAGCTAGTGATACTTTTATCACAAAAAACTGTGGTTTTATTTCCCATTTGATTCCTGGTGATCAGATTTTGGCAGACCGTGGCTTTACAATTGCAGATGCTCTTCCTCCAGGAGTGACGTTGGCTATGCCAGCTTTTACACGTGGCTGTAAACAACTCCCAGAACGTGAAGTTACAAGAACACGCCGTCTGGCCAATGTCAGAATCCATGTTGAATGTGCAATTAGAAGGTTAAAATGTTTCAAAATTTTGAGTAATGTAATGCCTGGTAGTTTAAAACATGTTGATGACATTTTAAGTATTTGTTCAGGCCTGTGTAACCTGCAACCTGCATTGATTAAAGGAGCAAGTGGGGATGATGAGGATTTTGAAATGGATGATCATGAGCGTCAAGACATTCATGAGGGGGAGGAGGGAGATGAATACTTATGGGACATTGGAGCTGTACCCGCTGTTTGGCCACTACGAATATTTTCCTCAGAGTCCAGAGCACTTCCCGGGGGGCTTGGTTTCAATGTAGTGTACTTCCTGGTTTCTGTACAATTACCATAGCGACAGTCTTTGTATGAGTAAAAGACAAATATTAGTAAACTTTAAATAACATGTATCAATATTTTCTTAAATACATATTAATGTTTTTGTGCCACCGCGTCATTTGAGAGCAGCAGGCCTGCAGATGAGTGTGCTGCCTCTGGACACTTCTGTCAGACAACACAGCAGCTGGTGCTGCAGAAAGCAGAGAGGATTGTGGGAGTGGAGTCCTTGGGGCTTTCAATGACATGAAATGAGGAGAGAGTAGCTTTCATAGTGGAAGTTAATACATTGATCATTAAAACAATAGACAGGAGTTTTGAATTGATATTTTGGTTAAGTTTAAAGCAATTACAACCATTTCTGATGCAAGTTCTATATGTTAAAATGGTCCGCAGCACTTAGAGACATCCATAGCATTACAACACATTTGGATATGATGGGGGAAAAAAAGTTTTCATTGACGTAATTACATCAGCTTCTACCAAAACGTTTTCTCCTTCTTTGAGATCTGGCTCTTAAGGTCTGTAAGCTGAGACTTCAAGGAGCTTTCTGCTTTCTGCCACTCCTGCAGGTCATTTTTCAGCCTTTTTCAGGTCTGATGTGATGTTTCACATTAAGTGCTCCAATGCGATCTGCTGGTCTTTGTTTGTGGAGGTCTGCTGCTCGAGATCTTTCAGTGGTTTCCACAACATCGGGCAGATCTTCATCAGCTGACTTTTGAGATACTCCACCTCACTGACACGTTCAGTCTGCTGCGTCTTTAGGCTACATATCTGTTTCTGCATAC
Source organism: Eleginops maclovinus (assembly GCF_036324505.1). Lineage (NCBI taxonomy): Eukaryota > Metazoa > Chordata > Actinopteri > Perciformes > Eleginopidae > Eleginops > Eleginops maclovinus. Next base: position 23,893,339 of record NC_086366.1, on the reverse strand, counting down.
CTTCTTGCTCAGGGCTGCATTTGTTATACTCCCTATGCTCTTGGAGTCAATCAAGGAAGTTTGCCAGCAAGTCCTCTAGTATTTCCAAGTGGACTCTGCCCTCGCTGTCCTGCAGTTCAACCTGGAAGCAGAAATTAATATGAGGGTAATCACTGCTATATTAGGCTACTCTTTACTTTCCTGATTAGTTATTTTATTTATTCAAGATTGTTGTGGAAGGTGTAGATCTAATAAAGTTTATTGAATTTCAGTTCCAAATTTACTACATTCAAATGAAGGGATTCAATCATTTATCTAATTATTCAAATTACACAATAATTGTAAACTATATGATACCAATTCAGTAAATGATTACAAATGATTCTGCCAATGTGCACCCTTTTCTACTCTTAATAACTACATATATTTATTCATATATAATATACCTCCATGAGCTTAATCACTACTTAACACTTTGTATATTTGTTTTATTTCACAACACTTTTTGCTTTTATTTTTGATGGATTCCTAAACCTTTCTTTGCCTGGTTTTTTAATCGGTCTTCTCATCTTCTGTTCACTTTGCAAAATGAATAAATCTCCTAAAACTGTAAAACTTCTCTCAGAGCAGGCACTAGTACACTGCCCTGCCAGAAGGTGAGTAATAAATAAACTATGATATTTAATTATAGGTTAGGATATCTGGCAGCAGTATGTCAAGTCATAAAAATGTGCTGGATTTATGATCTGAAATATAATCATCCCTTAAATCAGACTGTAGTTCACCTGGAGTAAATTCAGCAGCTACCCTGCAGTATACAAATTCATTCAAACTAGCTGCACCTTTACCAGCTCTGAGAACACCTTTAATGATCAATAATTATAAAACATATCAGAGATATTATTCAGAAATGGACCAGTCAAACAATGACTACTTTTACTGTCTCTACTTTAAGTACATTTAGATGCTAATACTTTTGTACTTTTACTTGAGTTACACTTTGAATGCAGGACTTTGACTGTAACAGAGTATTCTTACACTCTGGTACTTCTACTTTTACTTAAGTACAAGATCTGAATACTTATTTTACCTCTGGTTAGCTAGCTAGCAACACAGAGCAGCTTTAGCTAGCTCGGGAGCTTCAAGCTACCTCGCATGTTTCAGCAGCCAGGTCCGCCTCAGCTCAGCCTCTCTGCCCATTTTTTGATGGGGTGGCAGCAGACAATAGTTAGGCCTAGGTGTCATGGCGACGTCTCTAAGGTCTTAAATTACCGCAATCGTCTTGGTGCCTCGCTGCAAACAGTGAGGAAGCAGCTCTGCTTTCTGGGTCAGACTTCGAGAGGAAACTTATATTATGTAGCACATAATTTATCATATAACTTTATGAGCTGACAAACACCTCAGCGAGTTCCAGTAGTAGATAGTAACTGTAAACTCATTAAATATTTTCTCTACCATTTCCTGCTCCTAAGTACTTATTCTCCACTACATCTCAGAGGGAAATACTCTACTTTTTACTGCACTGTTATCTTTCTTTTATTTTACATTAAAGATTAAGAATAATAATTTAAAAAATAATCAAAACATAATTGTTCATGTCAAATTATAGGTTAAGACATTTTATTGATCCCTTGGTGAAATTTACAAGCAACCTCACCATCGTATAAAAAGAAAGTCAAACAAATACACTCCATCTTTACCACCTGCAACAATCAGTGATCAACACATTTCGATGCTAATTATTTTTGATCTTTCACTCAATTAACATATTGAATGCAGGCCCTTTACGTGCTTGAGTAGGTCTACACACGTTTGAATTACTACCTTAAATAAAGTATGAGATCTGACACCCACCCTCTTCAAGAAGTCAGGATTACTTCCTGGACATTTTCTGTGGATATAACCACATTATCATTCATAAGGCCATCCATCTTTCAGAAGATTTTGGAAAGGAAGCCTGTATTTATCACTTTGAAACCTCTTCATCATGTAAACTGGCTTTCCTACACAGTAGAAACCTTGCTGCATGCACCTTAATGCATTGATATCTGGACGGCTGTAGCTCAGCTTTTTTGCACAAACGCCTTTTTACCATGAAAATACAGATAAATAAATCTATGTTTTTTTTAATGTCCCTTTAAGGCATTCACTGTCTTCGAGTGGGGCCATTTTTGTATTTTTAGTTGTTGGATAGATTCCTGAATTAGGATCTTAATCTTAAGAAATTGTAATGTTTTGTTCTAAGACACAAAATAAGTCTGTTAATACCCCACCTGTAAATTGCTGAATCTTGTATGTGTCATAAAAAAACGCAGTTGCTAACAAGTGAGACTAATAAAGGTCATCATGCCGAACATTGGCTGATTTTAGAATAGGGGTGGTGAAGTAAAGTTATGCAAGGGCTATTTACTTCTGCTGGTATTATCTTCAGTATCCCAAATCGAAAATCCCATTGCTTTTTATTTAGGGAGTCCCTGCAATGCTAACTTCCAGGTTGGCATATAAAATCACATATTCACTCACAAATCCAGTCCTCAATGCATTTTAAAACAATCACCATCATTTATTTACAATATATTAAACTGTAATGCAAAATGTATAACAAGTGGTCAATTTGTTCAATAATGAAAATAAACATGGACTATTTTCAAAGCTAGCATCAATCATACACATATTTATATATAAATACGGTGTGCAGTCAGCAATATTATGCCGGCGCTTTTGTTTTGTTTTCTGTTGAAGCGAGAAACTTTTATCAATAAGATCAAAAACACATTTCCACACTTGTGTTGTCTGCATAGAGAATAAAATGAAGACATGAGTATAAGAAAAAAGCATGTATAGTTGAATAACAACTTCTCCCACGATGAACAACATCCACACATTTTTTTTTTTCAGCCCCAAATGCCACGTCAAGCTCTCCTGGACTTTAAAAGGTTTCGCAAATACTTAAATGCTCCTCAAAAACCAGACAGATGAATAAAGCTTGGGATGTAACACTTTAGCAGCCATGAAATTGCAGGTTCCTATTCTCTTGCTGTTTCGAGGCATCATTGGGTTAAAAAAAAGAAAACCTGACAAATAAGCAGGCCTCATCGACACTGAACATGATTTCACATTATGGGTTGCAAAGGTGTCCAGTTATTGAAGTAATGTACACAATGAGGCTTGAAGGAGAGGACTGGTGATATTCAACAGTTGTCTTATATTATCATGAAAATACAATGAAAGATCAGTTAATGTCAATGGAAACACTGAAATTAGAGGATGATTTACATCTAACTTTGGTCAATTCTTACAGCCCAATTTCCTCCATTTAGCAGCAATATCACAAGCTGCTGGCAAAAGCTATCATAAGAGGCTGGGAGGGCTGACACTTATTCAGAATCAGTGCACATTGTAAAGAAATGTGATAATGGTATATGTAATGATGTTTAAATGACATCACTCTGGCCTATTGTAGGGCCTGCCGACTTATCTGTAAGCTAGGCTAATGTTCTAGCTGCTAGCGCCAAATTCAGAAAACTACTTAACAGTACTTGATGAATTATCATGAAACTAAACTAACTGAGAGGCAAAGAGTAGAAGAATGTGGATTACACACTATGGAGGGAAAGGTTGTACTAGGTGTTAGTTGAAAATTGCTTGAATTATATTTTTGGAAAAGACTATTAGTCCTGAATCAAATGTGAATATTGTCCAGTTAGCAAACAAGCTAGTTCAACCATTATTATTAATAAGCTTCCCAGTTGCTTTAAAACTACAGTGGCTGGCCATTTAGGACATCTATGTCCAGTATAAAATGTGAAAAATGTTATTGTCCAGTTAGCAAACAAGCTAGTTGAGCTGTTATCATTTACTAGCATTGTGTCAGTCAGTTTAAAACTACAGTGGCTAGCAATTTAGGAAATGACTGAACCTTTTTGAAAATCCCAATGTATTTGTGTAAGCCTTTAAAGGAAAGGAACCAAATAGCTTTGGGCTAAGAGTAGTGATGATGGTTGAAATGACAAAAAGACGTTGCAGGACCTTTGCGCTCAGAACATTGAGTCACAAATACTAAAGGTCCACGAAAGACATTGTTGGTTTTGGTCCTCCCATGTCATCTGTTGACTATAAGACAAATATAGAATAACACCAGTTACTTCCTAGAACATGCTGGTTGAGGAAACCATACAAATGACTGGTGCCCAAAGTCAGGTACATTCCCAGTGGAAAAGGAAAGCTGCGTGAACTCAAAACACAGACGACACGTAAAAAGACAAGCACAAGGACAAACCCACAAACTCTGGAAATTATTTAGTAAAATCAAGTCGAATTCAAAGTAAGGCAAGGTTTTTTGCAGAGGTAAGCTCAAACATCATGGAAAATAATTTGATCTACGGCGGTCCTCTGCAAACAAATCTATCAAACATCACAAAAAATATTCAAATGCTTTTATAGCAGAACAGTTAGTGTCGCTATCGTCCTCCCCTTTGAGGATGAGATCATTTACCAGCAAAAAGGCAGAACAACTTTCTCAGGCAAACAGATAGTGAGCAGATGATGAGAGCATACAGTGCAGCAGTGAATGAGATGCCACAGCTGCGGAGGAGAACACTAACATCAGATGGCACTTGAAACTCGAAATGGAAATAAGATCGAGGAGGGGAAAAAAAGGCTGCTGGGACTTTTCTCAGGACTCAATTGGCAATAAGTAAAACAGTGTGCTCACGTACTGAAACAAAGGCTTTTTGGCAATACATTGTACTATGGCAATACATATTATTGTGGTGTAATATATGTTAAGAAGAGAGGAAGCGTGAAAGAGACAAAGATTATCATTTCAACCTCAAGTTCTTTGGCTCACTTACAACCATACAGCCGAGCTACTGCTGCCTGCATGCGACCGGCGAAGTGGAGTGGTGAATAACGGAGCTGCTGTGTGTGCACTGAACAGAGACTGATGAGAGTTTGTCAAACTATGACCAATCCCGGGAGGATCTGCCATACTGTAGGAAGCTCTGTGAGTGTTATTTAGTGTGTGGTTGCGACCGCAATCGTGGTCAACTTTGCATGCAAGACAAACTGTCACAGTGCGAAGGGGGGGTGCGTTCAGAGGTGGGGTGCTGAAAGCGAGGACTACGACGAGGTCTCGTAAGGCCTGTCCTCGCCGTCGTCCTCTTTCATTTGGCTGCTGTATTTGTAACGGGAGTAAGAGCCCTGGGTCGCCCCGCCGCCTTCTTTTTCTTCTTCTTCCTCCTCTTCATCAGACCTATCGAAGTAGTAGTATTTTCGGCCAGCGGTGCTACAGGAAAGATTGGGAAGAAGCTGATGTTATTTTCGAGAAAGTGAGTAAAGGACAGTTTGGTGTCTCAGAGAGCTCAATGCACTGCCATATAAAATGAATAACTGATGTTGAGGAGACCTTAAGTAAGTCAATCCAGGGTTGCTGAGACTGGTTGGTAAGGTTGTGTTGTTGTGTTACAGCATGTTGAGCTCTCATAACAACCATGAACCAGCTTTCCATTTAGCTCCAGTGGGCAATACACCTCATGCAATATGGCACAACCAGAGCATGCAAAAGTGTTTTGTGATCTTTTGGTTACTGAGGGAATAAATGGATACCATTCTATTATTCAAAGTATTGTGACGAACGTGATTCAATACTCAGGTGAAACAGCTGCACTGAATTAGAAAATAAAACAAATGATTACCAATATCCAGACATGGTCTTTTTTTCTTCATCTCTATTTATCATAATGACCAAGAACAATACAATCCATTCAGCAGTCTACAAAAAGCGTAGCCAAGCTTCTTAGCATTATTTAACAATCAAACTGTGTAAATATTGCAAACTAGGGGTAATTACTGTCAACCTTGCATATCAAATGAAAGTGTTATTTGGTGTAAATCAATGCACGGGGTCTAATTAAAACTGCAGTAACGGGGCTGAAAGGGGAAATGTATTAAGGCCTTTCTTATTTGACTCATGTTATTTTAGGGCCATAAATCAAAGTGACATCTTGGGAATGATTAAGGGCCGAGTTAACATGCACGTTGAATAAAGCCTCTCACCAATACACTTCATGGTGGGAAAACATTCACAACCCCCGGCTTCCAGAGAGCCTCAATGAAAACCTTACTGAGCTTGTGAAAAGAGAACCATAGAGGCTGTTTAGTAGGTGGAGTAGTAAACATCAAAAATGGTCGGCATGCCTCAGGCACATCGTCAAAAAACCCCAAATTAGAATTTTGAAGTGTTTAATTCTGATCCCTGAGGGAAAGTCTTTGGTTAGGTCACACCATGCTTGAAAAACACACTTCAAGGTAAGCCCATCTCAGGCAGCCACCTACTGCCTGCCTCAGTCACTGTCCGGCCGGTACAGGTACTTCAACATCAGGTTGTCCACCCTCTTTTTTCTCTTCTTTTCATCCTTTTTGTTAAGGCCCTCACTTGGTGGCCTAGCTTCTTCTGCTTCTTCCTCTTCTGGGCTGGAAGCCTTTCGTACCGGGGCCCTCTTCACACTGTTGGAGCTACGGTAGGAAATGGTGGAAGCTCCGGAACTCGACTCCGAGTCCGATTCAGAATCTGAAGACGAAGACGATGAGGAAGACGACGAAGTTTCTGCCCTCTTCTTGGACTTTTTCTTCGACTTCTTGGACTTACTCTTGGAGCTGCTCCTGGAGCTGCTCCTGTGGCGACGGTCGTCTCCTGAGCTCTCGGACTCTGAGCTGTGGCTTCTCTTCTTTTTCTTGCTCTTGCCTTTGCTCTTGCTGCGGTGGCGAGTGCTGCAGCTGGTGCCGCTGCGGGGAGCCCTTGTGCAGTCCACTGCTGAGGCAGAACGCCTTAGACTGCTGGCAGGGCGACCAACGTCTCCGTTGCGGATACTTTTGCTGTCCTCTTTATCATTCCTGGATTTGTCTTCGTCAGCCTCAGAGTCTTCTAAGCTCGTACGCTTAAACTTGATAGGCTTGAAACTCAGAACCTCGTTGATGGCTTTCTCCAGGTCAGGGTCAAGATAATTACGATGACTGACTGGTTTGATATCTAAGATATCATTTGGGTCATTATCGGTAGTTGATGGTCTGGCCTGTGGTGGAGGCATAGAGACACTGCGGCCAGTGGACGAGTGAGGACTGTATGCTGATCTCTCGGTAAACGCCACGCTTCTGCTATCGTCAATATCAACATCAAACTCGCTCAGGCGGCAGCTGCGTGCCAGGGACATGTGGGATTCAGCTCGGCTTACGCTCCCAGGGCTTCGACCGCCGGTCCGTCGGCTAAAGCAAGGGCTGCTGGGACTGCTACCATAAGTTGAGCGCCCGCCTCTGCTCTCATCTAAGCGCGAGGTGCTTTGGTGACGTCCCAGTGGGCTTGATAGACCTAAGCTGATGGTGGACTTGGCGTCATTCTCGGGGCTCAATCCAAGACGCGTTGAGGCCCGACTTGGTGCAGCGTATGAAACGACTGATTCTTTGTCAAAGTCCCCCCAGCGGCTATCCATGCCTTTCCTGGCTCGGCTGTTGGCCTCTGAATAGGCCTGTGAGATGACCGAATCTCTGTCCTTCAGTGTATCCTCTGCCTGGGACTTCCGCCTGGAGTTCATTGAGTCATGCTGAAGATCTGAGTTCTTAGGTTTACCCTTATGGAAAGCGTCTTCTGAGTCTGCATTCTCCCTGAGGGCACTGAAGAGGGCTTCCCCTTTGCCCCCGATGGAATCAATGTTGGAGCGTTTTCTGTAGCTGAGCGAGCTCATCACTGACATAGGCCTGCTCGACTCTACCTCTTTGCCTTCTTTATTGGCTTCTTTCCATTCCTTACCCTCTTTCCACTCTTTCCCTTCCTTTGCGTCTACATTTGAGGCATATCTAGAAAGAAGCCACAGTGGAAAGGACAAAGGAAAGAAGACAGGTAGGGAGAAAATGACAGAGATGAGGTCAAGTGGAGGTGAGTAAAGGAAAAGAATAAAAACAAATGAATGAAACTGACGATAAAAATAGAAAAGTCATGAAATTTAGCAGAATGAGAGTAGAGCAATGAAGGACAGAGAAAAGAGAGCACAACTGTAGGCAACTGATAATGAACTAATAACGTTTTCTTTCCTGCATTGAAATGTAAAGACATCAAAATAATAGTATTGCCCAGCAATGACAGATGAAGGCCAGAGTAATGGTGAAAAATTGGACAAATCATGACTTCAATCCATTACAAATGCAATTTGAAGTAATATAGAGGTTTAGCCCACTTTGGCATAATGGCAACAAACACTCATCCAGCCAATTGAAAGGCAAAGTTTGAGTTTTATCCGTTAAATCTCGACAGTAAATGCTTAAGGTTGAAACTTCAATCTCACCGATTTGACAAAGGACTCTAATCTAGTAGCAACACTTGCTACAGTACGTAGAGTTGAAATGTAGAGAGAGTTAACTTTAAATTTCTATGTCGTGATTGTATGCATAATTCAAACATGTCGCTAGCTAGCTTAGCCGCATATCCACTGACACTAAGGCTAGCCTGCCCTATCAGACCACTGTGTGTTCATTTTATTGTCAGCAGACAAACTGTTGACGTTTTTAAATAATAACTATGAGTAGGCATAAATTTGGTTATGAAAGTGTTTAGAAAGATAATATGGTTAATATGATAATAGTTGTTCTAATGCTAATGTAGCAGCTAGGTGGCTCATGCTAACAGGCTGTGGTTGGTTCTAAGGCCTCGTTTTACTACTGCGCACATTCTGGTCGTCAGAATGTCAAGATGGCAGTGCCTGTATTAGAATTTTGCCTTCGCTTTTGTACAAAAAACAGTCTATATGTGAAGGACTGACACAATGTCCAATATACTTGTGCAAATTGGAAGACAGAGTGACATTAAAGTCACTTGAATTTGAAAGCTAATTCTGGGGAATCGGTCACTGTTTGTCTGTGGGGACATGCTGCTAAGAGAGATTAAAAGCTCAAAAAGTTTTTAAAGTTGGGAGTAGCTCAGCTGAGGAAGTGAAGTTAAATCTTCTGGTAAGGAGACAAATCTGGGGCAATGGAAGCTGTCAGCTGGCAGACACATTCATTAATCTCAGCAAGCGGCTCAGGTAGACTACGCCAGCTGGCTATTGGGCATGTCGATAAATCTACTATGGAGGTGGTTCTCCCCTCAAAAAAGTCTCCTTTTCACCGACAATAAAGACAAAGCGGCTTTGGAACACATCTAAGTAATAGCTCCCACCTTATTTCAACCAAGTGCTCTGCTGCTATTGCATTTTTTCCTCTGGGTAAGATCATTCAAACTACTACATCCCAACACAGTTCAGAAGCAGTCAAATGGGTAGACTGCTTAGTAATATCAGCTGCCTTTGTACTGACCTGGAGCTCTTGAGGCTGCCGTCATCTGAGAGGTTTTTGGCGGATCCTTTGTTTTTAGACAACCATGACTTCACCCCGTCTACACGGTCCTCCACCTCAGAGTCTGTGTCTGAATCCCCCTGACTGGAGAGGAGTCAGAGACAGGAGAACAAGTCAGCGGAAGCAAAGGAGAGATGCGGAGGAGGTTATGAATAGGAAAAACCGTCATATATTGTCATTCAAGAGAGGAGAGAAAAAGGCAAAACAAATGTTAGTGTGAAAGGAGAGACAACACTGGTAGAACAGTTCCTGTATTTCTCTGTAGCTGTGGATCCAAACAAGGAAGAACAGGCTGTAAGTGTTATTGCGGAAGCAAAGAAGGATTGTGACATTTATTCTGGATAAAAAGGCAGCACATGCTCAAAAAAGCCCCAGTAAGCACACAAACATGCCTCACCACGCAGCAGCTTCGTACTGCCATCACTGTTAGACGAGCGCTTTCATGGGCCTGCAGTTAGCATCTCAGGCACCCAGCACACATTCTACATTTACCTCTCCCAGCAACTACTTCAGAGCCCCAGTAGCACCTTGACAGGAACAAGACCCAGCGATAGAGCCTGAATATAGGAACTATTCTTGTTATTTGAAATATAGTTAAGATGGTTGAATGATTGGGGTTAAACTGACAACCTGCCTGGTTGTAAGATCACTCATGTTGCTGTAAAGGGGTCATACAATGTTTAGTATCACAGAGCCATAGCTACTAGCATAACACACCTGCATCTCTGACCCGAGTTACATTGTGGGTATTGAAGACGGCACGATTTGGCAACAAGAAGAATGCATTGAATATTAAAGATGATATCTGTAGTTTGGCTGCATATTGGGTTTTCTTCTTGTTAAAACGTGCTATGCTAAATCAGCGGCGTTCACTTCAGAACGATTTTCAGAAGATACTTTATATATTTGGCCTCAGATTACCATTTTATTTGGTTGTACTCGTGTTTTGGTATAAAAAAGCCTTTATCAGAGTACCAGAATAAGTGGCAGCCTTTGAAAGGCACTAACTTCTCTCGCCATATTGAGCAATATTACACAATGGACACCTTGCATTTCAGTTATGCCCCTAAACATCAAATCATTTGTAGTTATTCAGGTTTTTCTTCCCCTGCTGTTTGATACTTAGACTCGCGTTTGTGTTCCGCTCAAGCTCATCTTGTGTTCTCAATATGTTTTGGTTCACAAGCCGTTATTAATTAGGTCTTAAGACATAAATGTTCAATAGAATGTGGTTTCAGACTGAGATTGGGAGTAATGGTGCAATCAATGCTTGTTTGAAGACACTACTAGAGGTGTTGTAATGACAGCTTGTTGCTGAAATGCACTGACGTAAAAGAATAAATGGTAAAGTGAGGCCATAGTAAAGAGATTTAGTAGCACTTTCTAGGTACCTAAATTGTTCTTACATCAGCTGAGCACACAATTCTCTGAGAGGAGCTGCACCTGGCTTTCATTGGACATTTAACAAAAGCTTTAGCAGTAAATATACTCCTGACATCTAGATATTTTAGTGTTTTTTTTTGCAAATTGACACATTTTGGCGGGTTTGTTCTATACTTATATTTGTCTTTGTGAACAGCCTTCATCAGGATATACCTTCATATACCTCGTAAATCAAGAGCGACACCAAAATAAAACCCTGTGAAATTAGAGGACTTCCATTCCTATCAATATCATCAAGACAATCAGTTGTTGGGGAAAAAACAGGAAGTTGCCGAGCTGCACAACGGAGTGGCAGAAAACGTCCAAATATACCTTTCATCTGATAATTATTTTCATCACCAGTCCTGCGCACACACGCAGTCATATGCATACACAAGTAATTTCCGTTCTTGACGGAATGATTTGGTACACAGCTGGGCACTGCGCCGTTTCCCTCTCAATTATCATTACACATTCACAACCACTGCGAGCCACGGAGTAAAAAAAAAGAGAGGGTTTGTCATAAAATTTGACACGGATGAAGAGAGCGCAACACTCATTAAGTGTCGTCAAAGCCCAGTGCTTGTGTGTTGCTGTGAAATTAAGTTGTTACAGCTTAATAGTCCTACAGAGACATCAGAGGGGTGTCTCAACGTCTCTGCATCCGTTTCAGAAAGCCTCCCATCTTGCAGTGGAAGAGAGAGAAAAACATTCTTTTCTCCAGCACTCAGAGCTCACAAAGGCCCACTAAAACCTATGATAATTCCAACATGTTATTGCAAATGTTATTTTTTAAAATAATGGCGTGCCCAGTGAAATCCAAATCCATGTCTTACTAGCTTTTATGGAATACAATAACCTTGGGCGGTAATGCTAGGACAGCATTCATGCCAAAGCACAGGAGGGAGGTGACCAACCCTTAAGCTGTTATTAGATTTTCAAATCAGGCCTCTACTATTATGCAATCCTACTGTTATGATGACAGAGCAGTCAAGTGTCCATCTCTGGTACTGGGGACTTTTGAGAAAAGAATCAATAAACATAACTGAATAAGTAACTATTTCTGCAAACCCTTTTTTAGAGTTAAAGGCTCGCAAGGATTTGTGTGTTCATCAAGTTTTGTTGAGTCAACTCTTATCTGGAGCCCTTATACATGATTCCTTTATAACCTGTGTGTTAACTGGCAACAATTGTTTAAAAATAACAACTCCTACCTCGAGAACATATGAAAATTAGATTGGGGAAACCAAGCTCAGCTGAGGTTATTTTCCCCTGTAATCGTAGTGACACTGGCGACTCTCCTTAAACTAAAGGTTTCAGAGGGTCATGGTAAGCAACGCTTTGAACTTGAAATGCTTATGCCCAATATGTTTTGAGCAGAGGAAAGGTAATTGCTGCCTGGCCTGGACTGTTTTATGTCAGTTTACAATGTTTTGTGTTCTAGTACCACACAGTCATAGGCAGTGTGTGGCAAGGGTAAGGCTGCCAAAAACACTTCTGCTGTGTCTCAATTTGCATACTTCTGTACTGTTGGTATTTTGAGTACATAAGTGTGTCCCAGTGCGAAGTATTTCAAAATGCACTTTGAGTACCTGAATGGTGAACTACACATTCACAAAGAAGAGTAGAACGCTGGACACTTATCATACTGAACAACCGCTATCTTTGCTAACTGTTGAAAGTTGTCAACACCACAAACAAAATGTTTTGCATGTGTTTTTTGTTGTTGTTGTATTCGATAAACGTACCACTATAATAGAGTTAAAAAACAATCATAAATGTTAGAGGGTTGACTGAGCAGTCTGTAATGATTTGCAACCGCAAACAATAACATTGCTAGCAACATTCTTGTTTGCTAGTTAGCTAGCAAGCTAAGAGCAGCTAGTCGATAGCCGCTGTTAGCTGCAGCAATCTAACACTAATATGACACAGCAGACAGCTGTGTGCATTTCAGATAACACTACCTGATTGAAATACACACTCTGTTTACAGTCCAAGCCATGGCAGTGTATTACGAGAAGAATCTGAATTGAGACACAGCATTTGCCTTAAAACAGTCATCAAATTAGAGATGCTACCAGCAAATATTGTAGTAAAATAAATTATATGTGTTGACAGTAAATGTTTTGCACCGACGTTCAGTATTAATCGATTAATAGCTTAGTTTTCATTAAAAGAGCCTTCATATTTTGTGTCATTATTTTCCAGGACCTTCTTATCGGTGTGCTTTTGTTATACATTCAGAGCACATAGAGAGAGCTCACAGGTCTACAACCAAAACCACATTGTGGGCAATATACAATTGCGCACTTCACACATGGTGTCAAACACAATTTATGTCCTTGACCACCATACCATTAGTTAAGCCCTGCAGAGAGCCTGGGGGAAGCAAACAAACACAGTGCTGAGGAGACATTAATTGTCTGTGACATTCTGCCGCCATTGGTTGAACGTCTCTGTTACACACTATTACATTCATCATTAGCTTCTATGGATCCTCCTGCTCTGCTCTGCTCCTCTGTGTCCCTGGGTCTTACCAACGACTCTGTTCATGCCTCCGATATATGAAACTGTCGACCTAGTGAAGTCCCTGTGGCTTTGTAGCGCAGACAGGCATATGCATCGTCTCCAAGACCGTCAGGAAACATCCTCTCAGCCACTGCGTGTTAAGAGAAGGTAACATAGTTCATCTGTGCTGTGAAACGTACACTGTCAAGAGCAGTGACTTTGAACAGTCATTCATTAGATGACACATGAAGCTACAAAAGCCTTTCCTCAGTGTAATCAAATATCTGGGGTAAAGTGAGTTCCACTTTTGATTTTTTTTTAAGTAATAGAGAAGGTCTTTGGAGATGCATCAGTGATATCATTTTATCCTCCAAGCCCCTGTTGGCTGTCTGAGAACATGTTTGATTGACGGCCGAGCCAAAGTAAACACATTTATCCTGCTACTGAATTTAAAGTCTGCGACAGGCAGCAGTATCTGAGCAGTATTGAGGAACAAGGACCACCACATTTGAATTTACAGCTCTGGAAAAAAACAGACCACTGCAGCATTATCAGTTTCTCTGGTTTTACTATTTATAGGAATGTCTTGAGTGAAATGAATTTTTAATTGTATTGATTGTACTCTATAAACTACTTGGAGTTCAACAGACACTGGAATGGCTGCCATATGTAGAGATTTAGATTCAAGAACGATTTGGAGTGGTCTCTTTTTTCTGGAGCTGTTTATTTAGAAACTTGTGCTAAACAAGCACATTTTAAATATTGGTGCGACTCTAGAACAGCCCTGTATTTACACAAAATCAATATTGACTTTCACAAGTTAGTGTCTGGAATATTTCAAATACAAATCTGAAGTTTACAAATAGCCCTTGATTTGTCATTTACAAAGTAAATTATGTTTGGAAAGAAAACTAAGCAAAAAGGGCTCTTGTATTAGATGGCTCATACAGCTTTACACAAACTGGATTACACTGTATTTGAATGTATAGCTACATTATTTACGGAAATAGAAATGCATGTTTTATCTGAACACCGAAAAGGATGAGCTGTATTATTCAGAGGTGTCAGTGCAAACAGCCAGTTACAAAAACACGTTGGTGTCTTTGACAACAGCCGGTCCCCCTCCTCCCCCCCCCCCCCTCCTGCAGCTCTGATGAATAACCCTTCACACTGACAGGAAACCGGACTGGCTGAGGGCCACAGGTTAACGCAGCATGCGTGCTACTTGCCCGGTGAGCAAGTCAGCTTTTTGTACGACATTTGAGCGTTCTGCATTATTAAGCAAGGTGCGAGTCATAGATGGATGAGGAACACACTCTTTTTGTCTCCCTGTCGGAAAGGCAGTCACTGCCGAGCCACAGTCACATCCAGCCCTGGAGCGGGCCGATTAAATATTAAAAGGTGGCCCCCGGGAGCCAGAGGTGGACTCGTCGGCGACCGCTGTTTATACATGACACCGTGAAGTCTGACATGATGCCCTCAGACCAAGGTGGTAAACACAGCTGGACACACCCCCCCGGCTGTGTGTAGGAGAAGTGTGAGGAAGATCTCGGCCTCCAGGGGGATCACTTGAGAGATCAAGACCCTGTGCCTTTCAATTCAAAGCTTTGCAAAGCGGTTAAAGAGAATCGAGGAAGGAGAGGTTTCATGCTGGGACTGGAGTAACGTATTGTCAGTGGTATTCATGCATCGCAGCATGTGAAGGCATGCAACGAACAGTAAACTGTGTGTTACAAGGGAATCTCTGAGCACTGTTGATGATGCATTATCCCCCGAGCCTTCACACATCAAAAGAAAAATCCCCCCCCGTCTTGGATTTACTGTATCTCTGCATCTGCCATGAGGCATTTGAGATGTTGAACATGTGTGCATCTGGAACTGAGCCATCCTCTTTGATTCTGAGGGCTTGACACCAAAAGTTGATGTCTTGAAATAGATGAAAATCACCAGACAACAAAATTGGCCAAGGAGCCTTTCCAAATCATTCTTAGTTTTGCTGTCAGGGGGGGATTTTTCCTTCAAATATCAGCTCGTTTCTAACAGTGTGACAGCCAGAAAGTGATGGGCTAACTGGACCATATCTAAACCCAGAGAAAACCTTTTTCTCTTTCTTCAATATCAACCTCTCGAATAAATGTTCAAAGACTGGAGAATACTGCATCATTTCCAGCGGGGCGAAAGAAAAAAAAAACACAAGTCAAGGTTCCTCACGCTCTGTTCTGTCTTTTCTGATACTTTGTCACCATGTCTTGCAAACTGGTCGTGGTGATGATGGGTGGAGGCACAGAGAAGAAAAGAAAAACAGAAGACAACAGAAAGGAAAACAGAACATAAGAATTAAGACAAAAATAATATGTAAAACATGAGAGAAAATCAAAATAATGCTTTGAATGAATGATGGTTAAAAATATCTCTACAAATATGTGTGTCATGGCAGATGCTATGATGACCCAGTTTTTGATTTGCGTTTGGCGAACTGACTGTACGGTGTGCAAGGGACTCAGCATGCCACCTCATCCTGCTCTAGTACTGCATACAGAGAAGGAGAGGGACGATAGCCCTGACTCTGTGTGTGTGTGTGTGTGTGTGTGTGTGTGTGTGTGTGTGTGTGTGTGTGTGTGTGTGTGTGTGTGTGTGTGTGTGTGTGTGTGTGTGTGTGTGTGTGTGAGAGACTGTAAGGCTCAGCATGCGACTGGGCTTTATCCTGGCTGTGAATAATACAACGTGAGAGATGTTTTATCAAGAGATCATTTCAGTGTGGCTCACTCACTCCCTCGTCTAGTAGAGTGGTGGAGTATTTCTCTAGTTTGACCCGAGAGTAAGCATCCCAAGGGCTCCCTCCACGAAAAGCAATCAGAGTTTTACATTTGATTTTGGAATATCGCAGAAAATAAGATCTTCGGGAAACACATGTTTATGATATTTACATGTTTCTTTTCAGTAGGATAATCTACTACAGATTTGGCTATAAACAAACGACATACATGGCCGTCGCATGACTTCATGTCACTGCTAAGCTAAAAAACGTTTATGTTTGACTTGCTGATGTTAAATAGTCTCACTTGTTACTGACCTTTTTAAAAACACATAAATGCTTCAGATGTTCACCAGGGGGGTGTTTACTGACATATTTTATGTCATGGAACAAAATGTAACACTTTATAACGCTTGTATTAACCATAGATCTTATTTCTGCAATATATCCCCAAAAACCTGGATTTCAAGACACCTACAGCTAACTAATTAACATGTTGTATCTACATTGTTTTATGAAATGTAAAAATGTGTGTTTATGTAACTCCTCTCAGGCTTTAGCGTTGCTTGACAGTTACAGGTGGAGAGCAGGTTGTCGCTTTGTTGTCTCTCCAGGCACAATGGAACCTGGATATCTAAGTCAAAGCTTTGTTCTACACACAGACGTAAGACTGATTTCAGTCTGCTCATGTCACAAAATCAGATACAACAGGAAGCTGATGTAACTATTTCATCCTAGTATCCTAATATGGCAGAATGAGCATTTACAGCGAGAAGTGCTCTCAATAGATACTCCAAAAGAGTAGAAGAAACAACTGTACATAGAATGCAAGTCAGAATCCAGATGTTTGCCTGCATTTTACAGCATTGTACAGTTATTTAAAATGTTAGCAAAAATGTTGCACAGAGGATGGAAATTGCAACCAATTACCCAAATGATAAGCCTTAAAACACCTTGGACAAATCTGCGGATAATTGTATATTTGTTCAAAAAAAAATCAGGATACCTTTATTCGTCTCAGAGGGGAGATTTAGGAAACTCCAATTCATTTTTTGAAAAATAAATTGGGAAATTTGTTTGAGAGTTGAAAAATAGAAACAGTAGTCAGTGATCCTTGAGCGAGGATTACTTTGTCAAACCATGATTTTTTCTCCATATATAACCAGAGGGGGAAGATCCAAGCTAACAGTGATTTCTTTGTACCTGTTGATGAGGTCTTCATTGTCGTCACTCTCCATCTCGTCCTCGATGGCTGCCTGCAGGTCACCGATCCTTTTGAAGGCCAGCTTAAGGTCTGCCTGCAGGCTCTGATTAGCAGCCTCCAAGCTCTCGATGTCCATTTCCTGTTAATGACACGAGAGTCAGCGGGCTGGGATCAGAGGTGGACCATATCAATGCTGCTTGTTGCTGGATGCGTTGCAGGCTCATGGATAATTGTTGGAAGCAATCTCATTATTGTCCTTACCAGCTCGTGTTTTTTGCGGCTGGCCTCAGATTCCTTCTTGGCCAGTTCGATCGTCTCCTCCTTGTTGTCGCGGATCTGTCTCTGCAGCCGTTTGTTTTGTTCCTTCTCTCGGATCTCACCGCTGCTGCGCAGGTCTCGCTCCTCGGTCAATTTCTCCAAGTTCTCCTTGAGGCGAGCTACAAGGCTCTGTGCGGCAAAGATAAAGAAGGATCAACATAAGCTCACACTGGTACCATACATACAGCCGCGGAAAAAATGTAGACACCACTCCAAATTGTTCTTAAATCTTTATCTCTACACGTATGGCAGCCATTCCAGTGTTGGTTGAATTCCCACACAGATAAAAATTGTCAGTAGTTCAGAGGATGCAATATTCAAAGACATACCTAGATATAATAAAACAAGAGAAAATGGTAATGCTGAAGTGGTCTCTTAATTTTTTCTGCGGCTGTATATTACACACATTTGGACAGTACACATTTACACAGGGCCATCCGGAAACACCTTGCACACCCTGTTCTGGTATATTACTGGGCAGCTGTGGCTCAGGGGATAACAGGGGGATCCAACAATCAGAGGGTCAGTGGTTCAGGTGGTTTAGCCTGAAGGTTAATAATTGCGACCTGGACTTTATGTTCTCGCTTCCGGTTAGCATTCAGACTCAGCCTTCAGACTCATGACATTCAGAATTTTATTTCATGTCTCCCCGGAGAAGAATAACTGGACAA
Source organism: Eleginops maclovinus (assembly GCF_036324505.1). Classification (NCBI taxonomy): domain Eukaryota; kingdom Metazoa; phylum Chordata; class Actinopteri; order Perciformes; family Eleginopidae; genus Eleginops; species Eleginops maclovinus. The sequence continues at coordinate 23,875,101 of NC_086366.1, read as the reverse complement.
TTTGAAATATATTCCTAATGATGGTGCTAGATGATCTACAAAATGATTACGATTCATCCTGAGAGGAAAACGAATATCTATTACAAATGTAATGTGAATAAATACCATATTTGGTGAGATACTACACTAGAAAAAAAAGTGGTGCTATGACTGGTAAAGGGACCATAAATCCCTGCTGCAACATTTATGATATCTATATCTCTTTCTTCTATTATTTATTATTTAAAACTTTCTCTCCATTTGGCTAGCACTCCAACACATTGTAAGTCATAGGCTAGTCGCGGAACATCTCTAAGCGATAGACCAATCCCAACAGAGCAGGACAGCTAACCAGTCAGAGAAGACTGGGCTCTGGTTTCAGACAGAGGGTGAAAAGATGTGCTACAGCACAGGCAGTCTGAGAAAAATAAAGAGCTTTTAAACATTAAAGCATGTAAGTAGTAACAGAGTAGAGGCAGAAAATGACCATTGACTACAGCTCCTATTAGAAAACAGTACTAGTATTAAGAACACATCATTACATTTATCACAGTCCCTGTAACACTAAACAATATAGCACCACTATGAAAGGGGTTTATCTTTGCAAATTAAATGAGGTATTGACTGAGTTAATCCATGAATGTAAACCAGTAATAAGAAATCAATAGTGCTCTTGAGCATCAATTCAGTATGAGTATTTTTTTACAACCCTAGATTCCATGATGCATTGGAGTGGTGCAGCGGACTAGCATCACATATGTTTCAACAGCTGACTCCTATACGCAGTCTGTCTTCAGTCTGTGCATCAATGACAGCAGCATACTGTACTTCATCATCGAGTTAGCTCCTGCATTAGCCACAAGCCCTGTCTATATTTCACATTCTGAGTGGGTGTTGTACCGTGCCTCCTCACATCTGTATTGATTGAGCTCTGCTACCTCCAGCTTTGATAAGTTATGCCACTCTGAAATATTCCCTTACTTTTTTAAAATGCTGGTAAAAGAAAAAAGCCATAAAAATCCCACAAAAAGCAAGGCAAAGTCTAACTGTGTGTATTTTCTTAACTCTGCATATTCCACCTCAGGCAAACAAAGAAAAAATCACATTTAATAAATAAATCTTTTGCCTTTGGAGGGCGAGAAGCAGAGGGAGTTTGCCTGGCGGTGAGCACATTGCACAGTTAGTAATTACTAAACCGAACCTGCAAAACTGAGCACAGGTTCATTTTAGCAGTGGGCGAGAGGATTTCAATTTGTCCCTAGGAGTGAGCAGATGGTAACCTTTATCCCTCACCTGTGCTCTTTGTCTCCAGCAAAATCAGAAAATAAACACAAAAGCCGTGATGCTAACTGGCAGTGGTCATGTACATTACATGTGGTGGCATTTACCATCAGTTAAACATGACATTTCTTTGTCTCTGCGGTACATTTTACCCCCCCCACCCCACGACCTCCTCCCATGGCATGCTCAAGCTTCCTCGAACAGCTGCCTAACCAACACCAGCACTCCCCCACCATTGTTTTCGTTTCTCACCTCCAGCCGTTTGACTTGGGTTTTCTCAAAGTCCAACTTGGTCTCCAGCTCGCGGATCTTAGCCTCCTGCCGGCTGACAAGAGATTTCTCCACCATGGACTGCTCCTGGAACTCCAGCTGGCTCTGGAGTCCTTGCAGCTAAGACACAAACATACACAACTTTACATGTCTATACATGCTTACTCATAAATAAAAAAAAGGGTTTTATTTCAAAGCTTTTCGTCTCAAGGTACACATTCAAGGCGTGACACAAGGCTCTGTCCTGGGTACACTACTTTTCTTTATTTATAGTGGTACAACTGTCTTCCTGTAGCACTACTCTGCTCTGAAGACAACTCCCCATCCTTATGGATGTTCATTCGTATGACCTTAGAGCCTTTATTTCCTTTATTTTCCTTTATTTTTGGCGACATAACATTTCCTCCAAATAAATCACCAAAAGACAAACTGGTATTTTAATTATTGATTCAAAAAAATGAAAATTGTTGATGTTTTCAGTTATAAATTCTCTAATAGCTAATCAGTTGCTGTTACTGATTATATATAAAAACCTATGGCCTCTTTGGTCACAATGACATTAAGACAGATCATTGGTTTTTTCAATTTTAAATATTTAAAGCTTTATTCAGACCTGGGGTGAGGATGTTATCCCCATATAACCAGCACGGGCAACCGACCACATGACAATATACTTGGACTTACAGTATATGTCAAACTTTAGACAGAGAAAGTCTAGGTGTTCCCCTCTGCATCCGGTCATTATGCAAACCTAGGCTAACCACATAGTGACTCCGGCTCTATGCTAACCACACAAGCATAATTTGTCTGATTAAAATCATTTATATTGCTACTTTAAAATAACAAAAGGAAGGTGAGAGAGGTGAGGTATGGTTGGTTTCTTTCTCTTTTAGGTAAGTTGCAGCATTTTCTGTTGCTCTCAGTAAAGATACGTGCCCTGAAACTGAACCTTTAGATGTTGATTTCATAGTAAAGAAAAAAGGTCGGAGATAGGGGTCTAATCACCGCTTTCTCTTTGCTGAGTTTGATTTGACATGTACAGCTGTGTCTGACGGAGAAAAGACTCAGCAGCAGCCGTCATTATGAGGAAGACAGCTATAGCATGTTCAGCATTATTGCTTGTCTGAGCTTGGGAGACCATCTGTGTCACATATTGCCAGTGCCAATCCTACCTGAATGACACATCAATTACATCAAGGGTTGTTTTTTGTTAATAGACCAAGGCAAAAGAAGCAGGGCTGCACATTCTAGCAAGTTTGCAAATGGGATTCAGCACTGGGCACTGCAGCAGAGAAAACTCTAGATGGTGTCAGGGGAGGGAAAGTGGATCCTGTTCTCAACCTTGTTCTTCATTGCTATAGTACCAAACCCTGACACATCTTTATAAGATCAATGAATTATGTTTTCTAATTTGTTATTTAGCATCCTTTAAAGCCTTACAATGTGCGACATGACTTTAATGCTCACTAACACTTCCTACTGGCCACCCTCTGACGTCCTGTATACTTTTGAAAGGGGACAGATTTTTGATGGTATGCTTAGGGCAGAAAACCAGCATCTACCTTCTCCTGAACCTCCTGCTTCTCCTTGAGGGCCTCCTCCAGCTGGGCTTGTAGGTCACTGATCTGAGCCAGGTTCTGGGCCGACTGAAAACACAAAGATAGAAGCAAAGTCAGCGAGCAACATGAAACTGCAGGAGCACTTAATTTTTACAAGTGCATCAACTCTGCAGACTGCACATGCAGCTAAAATTCAGAAAAATAAATCCAAAACAAAACAATAAAAAGCTTCACCTAGCTCCAATAAAACATGATGACATCATCATGACTTTACCTAGACAAATACATCCGCTGGCAAGATATTTTTTGGTCTGCAGAAGGCATATCAATAAAATCTTATCTCAATATGACCCGAGTGAAACATTTGAGACGAGTGGTTTTCACAGTAGATGAAGCACTCTGCTACAGCGCGTCCCACGGGGAATTCAGCTGTTTCAATAATGACAGGAAGGATGGACTCATTTGGAGCCAGTAGAAGCAGATCACTCTTCATCCATCAGCAGTGAAAAAGAGGTGCTTTCACTCCACTCCCCCCTTGCTGTTCATCTGCATATACAGTTAGATTAATGGAAGGGGGGAATAAGAGATAGCCTAATGCAACTTCTTTCAAAAATGTCTCAATTGGTACGGATGTATATGGTGAACATCGATCCCACAAAAAATGTGCGTTGGTGGTTTAAGCTTTGCTAACGATGTGTTTTAGCAAAATAACATTGAACATACTGTATGTGGAAAACTAGCTGATTTATTTTATTTTATTAAAGCTATAAAATTACCCAATTTATTTCACAACATATTTATTAACAGGATAAATAAAATGGCCTTTTAGCTAACTTGCTAACATTTTAAGCTAACTTCCTGAGACATATCTAAAATCTGCGGTAAAAGCTACAATGTTTTTACATGATTGAGGGAAGTTTCTGAACAAATAAATGAGAAATAAATTTGCTTCTGGTTGACTTGTGCAGATCAGGGTTTTATGGGTAACCTGAAGTCTCTGACAATCACAGAGAAACTAAAATATGTCGGCTAAATCAAGTCGCTTGATTCAACTTCTGTTAATTTCTTTGTATTTCCACTCTATGAAATGTGATAATCATTTAAAGAATCAAGCTGCATATAGGAAACAGAAGCCTTTGGTGGTGGTTGTGATTTTCAGGGGCAGAAAGCAGACCTGGGCCACAGCAGCCTTGTGTTTCTTCATCAGCTCGTTCATGTCCTCCTGGTCCTCCTCCATCCTGGACTGCAGGTCGTTCTTCTCTCTCTGCAGGCGGCTCAGCTGCTCCTCCAGCTGCAACACAGACCAAATAATAAGTCAGCCCAGCTGCTCTGGAACTATGTCAGACAAAATTAGATAAGGAAATGCCACCTTCTCCCAACAAAACCAAATCACTTTACGGATACGAAACCTCAATTCAAAAAAGCTGTTGGCCTCACACACAGTCTCTAAACATATTGCTCCACAACTTAAATTATTTTTTATTATACAACGCATACAAAAAATGCAGAATTTCATCACATGATCCCCTTTAGAAAATAAGATTTATTTAAATTAATACAAGTGCACATTAATAAACATACATTTCTATTGGTGTTATATTCATTATCATTTTTCATTCGAGTGTACAATTTGTTATTTTGTGCACATAAATGAGTCTTTAAATCACACCTCTGTAGAGGCAGTATACCATGCACTCTGGAGTATACACTGCTTTACATTTTGGTAGCCAATCCATACATTTTCCTTGCATCATCTCCATAAACAGGTTGTAAAACGCCTGGAGCCTTGCTTTGACTTTGAAGGTGTGCAGAGAGGTTGGTGTCAGGCGAGACCCCTTATAAGCTCTTACACAGCCCCCCCCCCCCCCCCCCCTCTCCTCTCATGACAAGGGTTATTAAAGGTCCCAGTCATAACCGAGATATCCAATTAGAGGCTAAAAGCTAGCTAGTACCTCCAGTTGAGGGGAGGGACAGTGCTGAAGTAATCCTATTGCTGTAATGACTAGGGGTAATATATATGAGAATGAGAGGCTAGTGGTGCAGAGCCAAGGATTAATAAATGATGACTAATGTGACTTTGTGAAAAGGCTAATGAATCCATTTGCACATAGAGAGTGGATGAACAGTCAGGGACAGGCAGAGCTGACACTGTGCCACCTATCTTATTAAGAAATCGTGTGTTGGGCTGCCACATCACTCAGTGATTAGAGCTGGCAGCCTATGTACTAGTGTTTGAATCTGGCTTGAGGTCCCTTTACATGTGTCATCAGCTCCATCTCCCCCTTCCAACACTGTCACTCTCTAATAGAGGCTAAACTAGCCCATAAAAAAAACGTTTTAATGCAGAAAGGACTGCATGTAGTAAAGCTCACTTGGCAGAGTTAGAAGCTGATGCACTATGAGCTCAGTCGCTCTAGTGGAGGACCTAGGTTTGAATTCAACGTGAGGATGCCCCCTTTGTCTCCCCCCTTTTAACTCTGCCTCTCTAATAAAGGCAATAAGAGCCCCAAAAATAATCTTTAAAAAGAAAAAAAAAAATGTCCCTACTGTGGAGGACCCAGGCTGAAATCCAAACCCTCTGGCTCCACCTTTTTTACTGTATAGGTTTGTTTTTAAGTTAAATGATTATTTTTAGTTTTTAATTGTATTCTATAAACTACTAACAACATTTCTGTGTTGGAGTTCAACAGACACTGGAATGGCTGCCATGTAGAGATAAATATTTAAGAAAAATCTGGAGTGGTCTCTTAATTTTTTCTGGAGCTGTATTTCTGTAATAAAGGCAATAGTGGCCCCGAAAAAAACTTTTAAAAAGAAGTTGACTGCAAAAAGGGGCCGCCTTATAGTTTACAATATACAATGGGCTCAGTCCATGCCTAGGACGGCACTCTTTCTCCCCCTTTAAACACTGTCACTAAACTTAAGGTGCTGCTGGCCCCAAAATGACCCTATAATGAACCAAATGAGGGAATCTAAAGACGGCTTAAAAATATGGATTTCAATTATAAGGTTTAATTTCTTCATGCATTATCTATTTTTATTAATATCAGGATTATATCAAGGTGTACTTCAGTAACTTAAAAATGTAACTATTCAAATAGGCTCAGTCCCTGCTGCAGAGGAACCAGGTTGGAATCCAACTCGAGAACGCCCTCTGTCTCTCTAAAAACAGGCGATAGTGTCCAACAGAAAAGATCTTAAAAAAATTTAAAATGCTAATTTTGCCTGCTTGGTAGAGCTAGCGGACAATCTACAACGGGGTCAGTGCCTGCAAACCTTGGTAAACTACAAAATAACGTTGCCCCTGTGTAACCCCAACCCTCTTATAAAAGCAATAGCGGCCTGAAAATAAATAACCCCCCCCCCCAAAAGAAACGTCATATACAAATCAACAAAATGACGCAATCTACAGCTTCTGGAATATGGATTTGAATAATAGGGTTAGATATTTTCATTTCTTATCTATTTTATTAATATCAGCCGCAGCTGGGTCATACCAAGGTGTTCTTCAGTAACTAAAAATATCCTTGTGGAATCTGGGGCAAATTCATTTACCTTTTCCTTTTTTTTTCACCATTGGCCTCAGAGTGCTGATAAAAGCTTTGAAAGCAACTCCGGCTCTTCAAATATTGTGATGGGCGCTTCAGAAAAACATGACAGTCTAAAGCATCAAACTTTCATTTAACACATTTAACAATAGGCTGTCAGTGCAATCTCAGCCCAATTATCTGGCGCCTCTCTTTGTTTTTTTTACTTCTTTTTTTCCCCTCTCTGAGATTGCCATGTCTCTCTGTGGAAAAAATAAAGCTGTCGAAAACACACAAGACAATTTTCTCAAAACACTGCAATTACGGGGAATAGAAACGGCGGGAGAATGGCCAAAAAACGGCAGACCATCTGAAAGAAATGTTATCTGCATGATTTTATCTCGGTTGAATTGCAGTGTATGATGCGGCCGCGGCTCCATTTATGTAATAACCATTCCTGTCATCGGTTCTGGCAGGCTCTTACTTTCCCAGCATGCAGCGTGTGTGCCACAGAGGTCATCCTCAAAGACACCATTTGAAAACAAACAGCTGGTGCCACCTTCATCTCGTCTCTACAATATTCCTCTTCCCCCACCTTCCAAACGGATCGGGCATGTTGTAAAAACAATTAGGTTGCATTCACGGTCCGTATTTTCTGATGTGAAATACTTCTACACGGCTTCAAACAACCCGATACAAAATGGTAGCATGATGAAAAAGGGGGCCCTGATACCCTCTCTCAGATAAAGAACATGGGACCAAAAGCAACGTGATTTTAGCTGGACAGGAGGACGGCGAGTGGTGCTCAGAGGTTTTCTGTGTAGTTAATCATTAGGAGTATTGCTATGAGCACTTTATGATGTGTGTTTGTCTTCTGCTAGGCACAAAAGAGCAGTTAAGGAATGAGACCTTAAACACGGGAATGAGTTAGCATTTTACCACTTCCATTTTACCCTTGTCTTTACGTCAACATTTGAACATATTTTTGGTTCTTCAGTTGACGCAAGATTAAAGGTTTTGTTTTACGGAAAGAAAATACGTCACTCATAACCCTACTAATAAGGCTTCTATGCATCCTCAAACGACATTTGCAAAGTGTCTGATAAAGTCTGAGAAACTATATTTGAAGTGTTATTTTTGTATCTTTTTAAAGCATCTTTAAGGACCTGTCAAAGCACCTGATAATAAAATGTATTATTATTATTATTATTATTATTATTATTATTATTATTAATAATAATAATAATAATAATAATAGTATTAAACATAATCACAACAAACATTAACCGCCTTTAGCTTAGCGATGTTTTCATGAAGTTATGAGAGTGTGATGTAGATCATTTATAAACCAACGTTAAGTATTTACTTCGGGCAATTGCATTTCACAGAATATCTATATTATTTAATAATATTATAATAATATTTTTTTGCAATATTTCAAAATCCATCGGAAAGATCTCATTGCTTTTTGTCGCCCTTGTGATGCTTACTTGCGGGTCAGCTTACAAATAAAAAAGTAATCCCTGCATACACTCGATGAGGTACACGAACACATCTGCACTTATTCCTCTATTATGGATCAGAAGTGTTGTATAATATATTCTGATGGCACATCCCAGACTCCATAAGTTCCCTTTTACTAAGAAATGCAATAAAGGTCTAACTTCTTCTTCCGTTCATTTAAAAGACAGGAATACTTTAGGGTCTAAGCAGGGGGGCAAAATTACAGCCCCGTCCACTTTCCGGTGAGATTAATGCATCAGAGTGAAGCGGATGATGATAGTTCCTTCATGTCTTAGAGCTGCTGAGTCATATATTGGACCTCAAACAACAAATAAATCCAGAGTTAGTTTTTTTACTTCCTCTACAGAAAAAAGGAGAGTAAAAGACAGGATGTAGTTCAGAAATCTCATGTTTCAGTGTAAGCCTGCTGCCTGCCACTCGTCCACCGGCAGACCCACCGGACATCCATCCCCTATTTATTCTCTGTTATAACAAAGCTGTCTCTGCCGTCTGGCACTCTATTTGACATCATTTGCATATTTTTGGAGTAATTATACAGTTTTGGACCAACTGAAATATTGTTTTCTGGCATCACTTTAACATGTTACGGGGAAAAACTGCATTTTGGTATGAGGGCGCACACCGAATGTAACAGGGGCGCAGCGCCCCTGTTACCCGGTTTAGACAAAACCCTGTTTAGGAATATGCATCCCTATCAGATGTTTCTTTATGTTTAGAAGGTTAAAAACAAATAAAGAATAACTACTGAATTGGAGGGAGTGCATAATTTATCCGCACAGCCTCCAATCTCCATCTATCCTCTGCTGCTGACCTGCAGCTGTGTCAACTCAATTATCTTCACCCTTCACTTCACTGTGGACACTACATTCACATATTCAAACTTTCCAAAGGGCCACGTCTTGTTCAAATTTGATTCAGCAAAACGTTACAAGCAGTCTCAATGGTCAGTAATTTGTCTTTTACAGGCAGGAGAGAAAGCAGAAGAAAATAAACCTCACTGATTTAGAGTGTAAGAATGAGGGTGAAATGAATAGCAGGAGAAATATGGGAGAGAAGAAGGAGAGTGGAACCAGATTGCCATGGGAACAGTACAAAAAGTCATGCCAGGACAGAAAAATATAAAAGGTTAAAAGATTATGAGAGGCTGAGATAAGAAGAAGAGAAAGAAAGTAACATGTAAAGAGTATATTGTGTGGGGAAATAAAGATCCTATCAGAGAGATTTGGAAAACAGGGTGAAACAGGCAGAAAATGAGGAGCAGAACATACAGTGGGGCAAAAAAGTATTTAGTCAGCCACCAATTCTGCAAGTTCTCCCATTTAAAAAGATGAGAGAGGCCTGTAATTTTTATCATAGGTACACCTCAACTATGAGAGACAGAATGAGAAATAAAATCCAGAAAATCACATTGTAGGATTTTTAAAGAATTTATTTCAAATGATTGTGGAAAATAAGTATTTGGTCAATAACAAAAGTTCATCTCAATACTTTGTTATATACCCTTTGTTGGCAATGACAGAGGTCAAACGTTTTCTGTAAGTCTTCACAAGGATTTCACACACTGTTGCTGGTATTTTGGCCCATTCCTCCATGCAGATCTCCTCTAAAGCAGGGATGTTTTGGGGCTGTCGCTGGGCAACACAGACTTTCAACTCCCTCCAAAGATTTTCTATGGGGTTGAGATCTGGAGACTGGCTAGGCCACTCCAGGACCTTGAAATGCTTCTTACGAAGCCACTCCTTCGTTGCCCTGGCGGTGTGTTTGGGATCATTGTCATGCTGAAAGACCCAGCCACGCTTCATCTTCAGTGCCCTTGCTGATGGAAGGAGGTTTTCACTCAAAATCTCACGATACATGGCCCCATTCACTCTTTCCTTTACACGGATCAGTCGTCCTGGTCCCTTTGCAGAAAAGCAGCCCCAAAGCATGATGTTTCCACCCCCCCACCCCAAATTGTGATCATTTTGACCCCACAGGGTGAGATCTTGCGTGGAGCCCCAGATAGAGGGAGATCAGCAGTGGTCTTGTATGTCTTCCATTTTCTAATAATTGCTCCCACAGTTGATTTCTTCACACCAAGCTGCTTACCTATTGCAGATTCAGTTTTCCCAGCCTGGTGCAGGTCTACAATTTTGTCTCTGGTGTCCTTTGACAGCTCTTTGGTCTTGGCCATAGTGGAGTTTGGAGTATGACTGTTTGAGGTTGTGGACATGTGTCTTTTATACTGATAACGAGTTCAAAAAGGTGCCATTAATACAGGTAACGAGTGGAGGACAGAGGAGCCTCTTAAAGAAGAAGTTACAGGTCTGTGAGAGCCAGAAATCTTGCTTGTTTGTAGGTGACCAAATACTTATTTTACCGAGGAATTTACCAATTAATTCATTAAAAATCCTACAATGTGATTTCCTGGATTGTTTCCCCAATTCTGTCTCTCATAGTTGAAGTGTACCTATGATGAAAATTACAGGCATCTCTCATCTTTTTAAATGGGAGAACTTGCACAATTGGTGGCTGACTAAATACTTTTTTGCCCCACTGTATCTCTGGCTTAAGGCAAGAGTTTGACATATCTGCTTCTGCACCACAGATGGTGCAGCCTCTCAAAAGCCTCAAAAACACACCAACACTGACGATCATTTACTAACGACAGCGTGTTCCCCTGATGAGAGGCGGCGGGGTGTGGGGGAGTCCGGAATAGAGAAGGCTAATATTTGATCAATCATTATACTTATTTTAAAAAGCAAAGAAGACAGCATTCAGTTCAGAACAGCAATTGAATGCACTTACTCACCTACACTATTACACAGCTTAGTTGAATACTCGATTCTGATTGGTCAATTCTAACATTTCAGAGGTTATAAATACTGCTGAACACAGCGCTGCTAAGCATTATAATGATGTTGCCAAGGAGGATGAATGGAGAGACGGAAAGAGGTTAAAAGACAGAGTGCTGGAGGTCAGATAATTCACCAGAAGAAGGCAGACAGGAAGTAAACACTAACAGGAACCTGGTATGGGCTCTAAGGGATTCTAACGGGTTTAAGGGACGTTGGTGGAAAATAAACTATGAACAGACTTGGACAGTTACATAAAACCTCGTTCACTGCTGCTGTTTGTTTTAACTGTATTTGTTGTTGCCGCAGTTCCAGCCGTTGGTTCGTTACGGAACAGTTTTTTATTCTTAGCGGAGAGTAATATGACTATTTTCAAGTCAATAAAATCCTTTCAATTACATCCTTACATAACACACAGCAAAGGAGCTACGGGGGGCGGGCGATGTTTATGCAGGGTAATTATTTTTCCGGTAACAAACAGGAACTAATAGCTCATATATGGGCCGCAGTGGTTCAGTCTGTAGGGACCTGGACTTTGGTCCGAAGGGACGCTGGTTCACGTCTTGATCATACCAAAACAAAAGAGTGTGGACTGGTACTGCAGAGGAGCCAGTTCACCTCCTAGGCCACTGCGGAGGTGCCCTTGAGCAAGACACTGAACCCTCAACTGCTCCCTGGCGCCGGCTAGACTGGCTGCCTCTCCTCTATGGATCCTCTCAAATGCATGTGCCCATATAACTGTGTGTCTTCTAACAGATTGAATGAGGCTGGGCTAATATGCTAATGCAACGCAATTGAAATGCACATTGGCATTCAAGACACATGATGTGTATTAAAATGAACAGATTAATTTCAGAGGTACAATTTAAGACAATAACCCTCACTGTAAATCATAGTCACCACAGACCATTTCTGAGGGTTTGCTAAATGTTGCTGTGACCTTTCAAAGCTGGGAGTGTAGAGCCAGCCACCGTTACTGTGCTTTCATACACACATCCTGCTCATGGATCCTGCTAGCTGTAGCATAAAGCATACGGCACATGACAGATCTTTCAAAGGAGTATACGTTGAGCTCGCGGCTCTAACTGACCATTTCGATGCATCTCGCCAAACAAGTTGTTCCTGAACAAGCATTGGTTTGTCTTTGAAGGTATATGCGCCACACAACATGCTACTACAATTTTTGAGGAGCCTCCCTCTGCTCACTCTGACAGGATTCAAACTTAGTTAGCACTCATTCTTTACAGTTATCCTACAAATAAATGTATTTATTGTTTATGAAACCGTAGCGTTATACTGCAGGGTGATATTTAGAGTTGCTGGACATTATATAATGTAGAATATTCATTTTGAAGGATTATCTTTCTTTAGCCTTAATCACACTCCAATTGAACGTCCAGTAAACTTAATCTTGAATTGGATATTTTTTAAATGCCTGCTTTGGTTGTGTAACTGCAGGATAAAGTGTAACTTTATCAAGGCTGACAGGAGGCGACACTGAGCTGTACTCACCGCCTGCTTTGTTTTGGAGATGTCCTCCATCTGAACGTGCAGATCCTCAATCTCCACCTCCATGGACTTACGAGCTTTAACTGCGGACGCACACGTGAACTCAGACTCCTCGAGCTGGAAAGGGCACAGAAATAGGAGGGAAAAGTTTCAGTTTTTTTAATTAGGTTTAAAGATCACTTTACCATACCGTCAAGCAGCTTTCGAAAACATACTTTCAAAACTGGAAGACCAGGGTGTCTCCATATGCACTCAGTCTGGGGGTCATAACTCAGTGAAATCCAAACAGATACATATTTTTAAAGCTTACACTTTCCCAAGTGTGGCACTGTGGCAAATAAAAATCAATAAATCCACTTAGAGAACAACGGTTGAGACATGATTTTAAGTTTTCCAGTGAAAGCACACATTACTGTCACACTACGGCTCCAGAGCAAAATCATATTCCTGTTCACATCCCTTAAAGCTCCCAAATGATATGAACTGCAGTTCCAAACTGAGTTTTGATTAGCCACCAATTAGAAGGTAAGACACAGTATGTTGTTGCGTTACAATCAATATCATTGATTCATATGCGACAGTGCTCAGAAAGTCTTCTCGACAAAGCTGTTGTATTCTCAAAAAACTGTTAATGTTTATGTGGTTTCCTGTAGTGTGGTGTTTTATGTAGGTTTTTCCAGCTCACACCGAGGGAGTTTGTCTACCACACACTCCCCCCTGCAGAGACAGAGGGTGATCAAAGCTGCTACAGCAAGGGCAGTATGAGAAAAATAAAGTGCTTTTTGAGCATTAAAGCCTGGAGACATGTCACAGTAGAGGCACTAAACACCAAAAATGGAGCATCATACTGTATGTCCCTTTTTCGCCTGAAGGTACGTTGATTTTTAAATGATTTTGGGACCTGGTTCTTGAGCTGGGCGATCTCCCTCTTGCTGGGCGCGTTGTTCTTGATGTGGTCCAGCATGATCTGAGCGTCAGCCAGCAGAGCCTTGGTTCTCTTCAGGTCCTTCCTCAAACGCTTTTCAGTCTCGATGTCCCCTCCTCTCACCTGGAACACAGGTACAATCTGTCAGCATGGCCTCCATCCAAGGCGCCAAGTAGGAGCATGATAGAGAGGAAAAACCATTATTTTCTCTATCTGTCAACCAATCATTATGAAAGGTTCATTATGATTTATTGCTGTGTCAATATCGGTAATATGGAAACATTTAACGGCATCAGAAAACATGAAGTAACATTAATTATTAACAGATAGTTCATCCGGAAATAATGAATTTCTGTGTTGACTGATGTAGAGATGCTTGAGAAAAGACTCTCAAGGGACACTGCAGGCCGTCCCAAAGTTGACGTACCCTGTCCTGAGCGGACAGCATCTTGGACTCCAGCTCCCTCTTCTCCTTCAGCACCTTCTGCTTCTCATCGTACTCCTCTTCAAGCTGGACTTCCATTTGCTTCAGCTGGAAGGCACAAAAACACTCAGCGATGAGTACAAGTCTGACCTGTCTGAGCTCATGGGAGAAGTTCACGCACCACTGCTGACCTATGACCCTAACCTACATGAGCTGGGAGAAGTACTCAGATCTGGTACTTGAGTAAAAGTAGAAATACCAGAGTGTAGGAATACTATGTTACAAATAAAAGTCCTGCATTCAAAATGTAACTCAAGTAAAAGTAGAAACATTTTAGCATCTAAATATATTTAAAGTAGCGACAGTAAAAGTAGTCATTGTTTGATTGGTCCATTTCTGAATAATATCTCTGATATATTTTATAATTATTGATCATTAAAGTGTTCTCAGAGCTGGTAAAGGTGCAGCTAGTTTGAATGGCTTTGTATACTGCAGGGTAGCTGCTGAATTTACTCCAGAGTGAAGTAAAAAGTAGCATAACATTAAAATACTCTCGTAAAGTACAAGTCCCTGAAAATTGTACTTAAGTACAGTACTTGGGTAAATGTGCTAAGTTACTTTACACCACTGTAAATATAGACTTTTTACAGAAGAGGTTTATAGCTACATGTGAATTTTTTTAATATATAATAAAGTGAAAAGAGTTCTGAGATTACAGTCAGAATTTGACTTTAAAGGTTAAATAAAATAAAACAAAATTGATTGGTTTAGATTTAAAAAGATAATTTTTACAGGTGGCCCTTATCATCTACTTCTAATTTAATATTAAGTGTACAGCCATTAAACGTCCCGTTTGCCCATTAATGCAATAAAACCTGCTTCTTTAACACTTTTATAAGTTGTTTTATTTGATAATGCTATTTAGGGTTGCAAAATGTATCTAAATATAGTGGAAATCGCAATATGGACTAGCGCAACATCGCAGTAAGCACAATTTGGTGAAGGTAAACTACGTGAAAATATATTTCTGAGAGAAGTATGGTGGCGGTGCAGAGAAGTCCTGGCCTGCAGACAGTATTCTACAGTTCAGATTATAATTCATTTATCTGATAATGTTAAAATGAATCAAAAATGCCATGATAGCAGCTTTATAGGGCTGCACTTGCTGCAATGCTGATGTGAAGCAAGGCTGCCCTCTTAGCTTAGCATGTTAGCATTCTAACATTTGCTGAGCACTTATCAAAACTGAAGCTATTTTTGCGGATGTTGTTTAGACGATGGCGATAGATGAAACGTAAAGTAGAACAGCTTTTCAGGATCCCGACAAAATGTAGGGTTATAGTATCTGTAACAAATGTGCAAGTCCTTAAGATATTTCACAAGATGATTAAAGACACTGAGCAGCTGGTGGCGCTAGAGAAAGTCAGCAGTTGCTTCTATGTTCATAATCTTTTGATAAATAAGTGAGGCCTCATTTAGCGGCTAAAGAAGCCTGGTGTAAAATGTCCAATTTACACTTTAAGGCCATTTCATTTGTGTATTTACTCAGCGTCCTGTAATACTGCATCTCTATGTAAATGTCAGGGACGACAGTGCAGAGACAGCTTCAGTGAATGTAGAGGACACTAATTATGCGTGGGCTAATGAGGGCTCTGTGCTGGAGGCCAGCACTGGCAGGGCAAACACAGAACAGCAATAACAGCAGGGATAGCAAGAAAGCTAAAAATGCACATAGAAACCAAGGTTACTGAAGAAACAGCTAATCATTTACATCTTAGTTTACCAAATAATTTACCAAAAATTATAAATACAGTTTCTTTTCTTAGTGTTTGATAAATACAGTATGCACGGAGAGACCACTAAGGCCAGTTGCTAATCAACCTTACTCTAATGGCTTAATGTAAATGTAGCATCTCATATATTTCCACTATACTCATAAATACAAACCTCTGTCTCCTATATAAGACTAACGCTTTAACCTATATATATATATATATCTTTTAAATGTAAAGCCAACAGAGAAAGATTATAACCATTGAGCAACTGGAAGGCTTTTAATAAGAAATGTCAGTGCAGGGTGTGTTCAGTTTAAATGAACGCTGATTAATAGCATCCTAAAGATTGGAATTGAGTTTGAATTTTAGCACTTTCGGTTTGGACTCTTGCTGTAAGTGTGTTACTGTAAAAAAAAACATGAGCAGATCAGAAAAAATAACAATTCCCAGTGAAAGATGATCATTTATAACACAGGGGTGATCAGAGATATTGAACTGTCTAATAGAAGCAAATTCCCAATATTTATTTGGGTTAAATTTTTTTATTTAAAAACACTATTTGAGGATAAACGGTTAAAGCCAGGGACAAAATCAGTCCAAACTACAGCTAACTAAGATGTTAAAGACAACCGTATCATTCTGTGCCCAGTGGCAAAGACTGTACCCCTGTGTCTCCCTGACATTGCGTCACAATTAAAGAACAAAAAGCTAACATGGCGTAACAGTATTAAAATGTGTGTATTCAAACGTGTGTCACCTTCTTGCTGCAGGACTGTCTGATCTCCTCCACCTCGTCGTCTTTGCTCTCCACCTCCTTGGAATGAGTCTGACGCAGGCGCTCCGTCTCCATCTCCAGACGAAGCTTGGCCTGGAAGACAAACACAGAGATTGTACTATCTTTAAACCTCGTTTCCAAACACTATGAACAGGTGTGCAGAGTTTTAAAAAGGTGAAAATGGCCAGATGTATAACATAGGCCTAATTGAAGCCATTCCAGGTTAGTAGAGACCAAAGCAGGTCTAAATGGAATGAATAATCACATTGTCTGATTGATGAGTAATTATTTGTGGTTTATTTTCTGGACCAAGATGAATAAAGGAAGCTGAATATTTCCCTGTTCTGCGTGTGTACCTGCTCCAACATCTGGATGTTGCCGGCCTGCTCGTCCAGCTCCTCCTCCTGGTCCTTCAGCTTAGCCTCCATGTCGCGCAGCTGCTTCTTCACCTGCGTCGGGACACAGAAATATAAATTGGAGTCATTAGCTGTGTGCTAACAGAGCTGCTGGAGCCTTTCTGCAGATTGTCGGTTCAGATTAAATACAAAAGAGCATAACCAATAACACACAACTGGAATATGTGAGAAAAATAAGTAAGAAAAAAAAGGACAAATAGAGGGAAATAAATAAATATATAAAGAGAAAACAAAGAGCAGAGAAAAAGAATGAAAGAAAGACAGATAATAGGTTATTCCTTTCTTCATTATTTTCTGTCCTCTATCCCTTGAAAAAGAAAAGAAAGTAAGAAATTAAGAAGCATAACACGAAGGAGAACAACGAAAAAAAAGAAAATGTAGAACACAGAAAGAAAGAATGAGGAAAAAGGAATAACAAAGAAATAAAAGGTGAAGAAAGAAATACATACGGAAAGAGAGAATTAAATGAAAACATGGGAAAAATAAAGAAAGACAGCAGACCTTGGCCAGTGAGGCCTCGTCCTTGGACTCCTGGGAGTTGAGGTCTTGCAGCTCGGCCTCAAGCGTCTCCAGCTTCAGGCTGGCAGCACACACCTCCAGGTCCTTGTCCTGGGGGTCAGAGGTCACAGTGTGAACATACAAAGAAACAAAAAAGATACTGTACATAGACAAACACCAGCCAAGGTCACAAAGTGGACTCCCCGTTCCCCCAAGGCACAAACACCTCCAGCTGCTGACGGAGGCTGAAGGCGTCTCCTGCCAGCATGTCCTTCTCCCGGGCCAGCTTCTCCCTCAGGGTCCTCTCCCTCTGCGCCTCCTCCTGGGCACCGCTAAGCTCACTGTCGAACCTACACACACACAAACACACACACACACACACACACACGTTTACACACTGTCCACGGACTCCAAGGAAGCACTGCTACTCTGGGTACATCGGATCATTGCTAAAGAGTGGTGCAGTAATCACCACTTCTATAATAGTTGAAGCATTAGCGCAATCGCTGGAGGTCACTGGTTTCTGTAACATTATAAACAAACTACATCACAGTCGCATTACTTCACATCAACACCGCTACGATAAAGGCGGACTCTTGGGCAGGATGACGTCTTCTCATTTACCCACTTGTAAGCAACCACTTTTTTAACAGAAACAGCCTTTGTAAAGTACTTTATTCTGTAGGGCTAAACTTAAATGTAATACATTTAGGACACCTTGGTTACTTTGTTCTGTTGTCTTACATAACACCATTAAGTAAACATGTTTGTATTGATATCAGGGACAGTTCACTCCTTCTGACTCATTAACGATGTCTTTATTTACTATTTAGAACATTTAGATTTACTACTTATTATATCAGTATTTACTATTTATAACATCTGTATTCACTATTTATTATATCAGTATTTACTATTTATAACCTCTGTATTTACTATTTATAATATCTGTTTATTATATCAGTATTTACTATTTATTAACTCTGTATTTACTATTTATTATATCTGTATTTACTATTTATAACCTCTGTATTTACTATTTATAATATCTGTTTATTATATCAGTATTTACTATTTATTAACTCTGTAACTACATACGCCTGAACCCTGCTCCATGTATTGGTTCTGTTCTGGTTAGATGCAAACTGCATGTCATTGTACTCTGTGCAAGGACAATAAAGTTGAATCAAATCAATAATTTGTATAACTAGAGTGTGCTTTCCTTTTATATATATATATAAAAGGAAATTAACATTATTTTATTTAAATGTCAAATAAATAAAACATGTATTATAATATTGTTTTGTACTTAAGTACAATTTTGAGGATCTGCACACAGGAGAGAGAGGGAGATCTTCTGCTTCTTAGGAAATAATGATATTGCAAATTAAAACGGAGTTGGTTGGATAAAATGTGCAAGATAACGTTTGCAATATATAATATACAATAATATGTAGCAATACAAAATATGGAATCTATTGTATATTGAACATGTGATACAGAAGTATGCATTTTTTATACATTTTAACAATACGTCGGCGCATATCGATACCACACTTTTAAAAAATGTAGCCCCGTGGCCCGTTAAATACCGGGTTTCGGTACCCATCCCTAATAAACAGTGAGTATTTTTTTCTTTAGAGTGATGATTGTTACTACAACAACGAAACTTGACATTACACCTTCTGTCGGAACCCGGCATAAAAAGCTTTTCCAACAGTTTGAAGTCACAAGTATGTTGTGTGTACTGACTTCCTCTGCTTCTTCTCCAGGTCGTGGTTGCGGCTCTGCTGGCCCTCCAGGTGGAGTTTGGTGTCCTGCAGCTCAGACGTCATGCGTTGGGTTTTCTTCTTCAGCTGCTGGATGTTCCTCTGGGACTCCTCGTTGTCGGCCTGCAGGTCGCTGATCTGCACATAAGAAATTACTCAGAATTAAAATTGGAAAAAAAATGATTAACATGTTGGAAACAATCCTGTGGTAAGGAACCAATAATGCTGAATTAGTATCTTTTTAATGCTATTTTAGCTAGCCTACGCTAAGGTAAACGTATACATCCAATTTGCAATTTGAAAAGAAATATCACTATTTTCCACTCTCTTCAGGATTTTTTGCTTGTGTTCTGGTTTTGTAGGTATTTGTTAGCAAGTGAAACTGACAGAATATTGCTTTTTTATTTTACTTTTTTTTTTAATGGTTATTTCATTTTTTGTTATTTTTTTTGAAGATGGGGCAGGTACAGTAAGATTTTCTTCTCCCTGCTCCTTTCCACCATGTGCTATAAAATGTGTGTTAAATGTACATGTTTTCATTCTAAAATAACTGCCGTGTGTGGAATAAACCAATTAAAAAAAGGACACTTTGACATGTTGACTGACCCTCTGATTGGTAGACCCCCCCATTAACTGCTAATTGACAGCCTCCCGATGTATGCTCTACCTCCACATTAAACTGACAGTTGAAACCTAATTTATGCAGTACTTGTGTAGTTACCACGTGAGATAAAAGGGGTTTAATGTATGAGGGTGTGTGTCACCCACCCTCCTCTCCAGCTGCCGTTTGTTCTGCTGCTCCACCTCCAGCTTGTCCTCGAACTCCTGCTGCAGTCTCTTCTTGGTGAATTCAATCTCCCTGATGGCTCGCTCGTACTTCAGCCTCCACTCTCCCCCTGTCACATCAGCATGTTCACAGTCAGCATCACCTTTCACCGCCACCTCCTCAATATGCTTACACTCGCTGAATACCTCCCACATAGCATGTATTATTCAATATTTCGGTAAATAAATAAATACCTCCTAACTTTACATGTCAGGAAATGTATGAATGCATTGGACGGTGATTTTTGGTATAGGAAATACATTTTTCTTTTGTATTTACAGGTTGTTGGATGGCCAAAATTAAACGATTCCAGGTTGTGGAAGTGTCAAATATGAGTCAGGCTTTTATCAGATTTTGTAAGCCTGACTTGAAAACTCTGGAATCCTCCGTTTGAGAACAGCTGATCTTACATTTCAGGAGTTCAGGTAAACTGTGAACATTTGGGTAATTTGACCAAATAAAAATTAAACAAAGAATGAATCTAACATTCTCCTCTCTTATAGGACTTTCTATTTATTATCTAGTGAGAAGCCTCTTTGTTTCCTGATCTGCCCGTGGTTATGATTTGCTGTTAATGCAGGCACTTGTCAATGTTTAGTAATTGTCTTAGAAAAATGTAGTAAAAAATACTCTATATTCATGTACTCTTAACACCTTAGCCGCATTGCCCCCGCACAAGGCTTGGGCTTTTTTAGTTTTCCATTAGCAAAGGTTGTTGCTACTACCTGGTGCTTGTTTTGGTACAACATCAGTCCAGAGGGTAATTCTATGAAACATTTCGACAGAGCCAGGGTTTCTTTGCTTTACCTGTCTTCACAGAACCTGAAACCTGAGTCGGAGTTACCAGGCACCACAACGTTCAGAGAAATATTAGTATGATGCAATGTGCAACATCCCTGTGAATTCTGCACATGGCATCATACCTATATTTCAACCATGTTAAATGGTGCTAAAATCTTAATGTTTTTATAGTTTTCTTTAAATACTTTTTTAAATCAGTGTATAAAATGTTTTTTAAATTATTATGTATGTTTAAGTATGCACCAATAACATCATGACAAATTCCTCGTAATTGTTAAAATACTTGGCAATAAACCTGTTTCTGATTGTTCCCACGTGAGGGAGCGCTTGGTGGTTAATTCACTTTTGTACCGCACGGAAAAGGATTAATGGCTGCCTTTTTACGCCTTATAGGAATATTGCAAAAATATTACATCATGAAGATCCTGTTGCTATGAACGAGAAAGAAATGCTAGCAAAAATAACGTGTTGTGTAGAGTATTTGTGACATATTACATTTCACCAATCAATATTGAATTACGGAAGGATCCTGCAGTAAAATGAAGGATACCTAAAATACAGCTTTAGTTTTTGGTCAAATCAAAGTTGATTGAATACAGGCATATAGCTCAGCAGTGAATAATGGACTGAATGAATAATGAAATCATACGTAAAAACATTTTCCAAAGTGGTGTCAGTAGGGTTTGAAGAACGTCCACCACATTTCGTATGCGTGTAAACACCACTTAGACATACTGTAGAAGAGGTATTCTCTCGGCTGTTCACTATAAAGTGACACCATTTTTAAACTAACTTGTTGGTGAACTGCAATATTTGCTGATTTCAACTCTAAACATAACCCAGTCCGGAGCAGGTCTTCAGCATTGGTTACCATAGCGATCTGGTGAGGTAGATAGAGATTGCCATTTGTGATACAGAATTTGTGACTCGCTATGGTCTGACCAAAAGAATCCCTCTTATCCCTCATCCTGCTTTATATTGTGTTTACTTCTATAGTGTTTATTTGTCAGACAGTTTATAGATTCTTTATCTTCATCATCAACCGTATATTTTCTCTAATTCCGGTTCATTTTTATTTCTATTTTGATGTTTATCTTTTAGAATTGTTTATTTTAGCCCCGGCCGTGGCGCAACTGGCTGGGGCACCTGCACCGTATGCCGGCGATCCCACCCCGACTCTCTCTCTCCCACTTTCCTGTCACTCTCCTCTGTCCGCTCCGATTAAAGACAAAAAGCCCCCAATTTTTTTTTTTGAAAAAATAAAATGATAATTGATTATTTCTTTTTAACATCTAATTAAGTGCAATGCCTTGCTTTGTTTTATGTTGCGGCACCAACATTTTCTCCCAGTTTGGGATAAATAAAGTACTTCTTATTTTATCTTATCTTGTCAGAACTGTGCTACGGCATGAAGCATTGTGAATCCATTCTGATCTTTGCAGCATGAAGACAAATCAATCTTACACTCACAGAATCTGCATGTCACACAACCAGCAGGCGGTGTGTCTGGAACTCAGTCCTCGCTTCATTTTTCATTTTTAAATCAGCGATTTCTGATGTCCTTATTCACATAAGACTTTTCTTGGCTTTTGTCAAAGCATCGATTGGAAACCCCCCTACAGTTTGTGATGAATTTGTCTGGGACTGAATTATTCCTTTTGTATTGTCTCTGCGTGCCTGTGTGTGTGGCTGTGTGCAGAGAGAAGTTCAGCTCAGCGCTTGTTTGACGAGGCTCTGTTGGCACTTGTTGTTAACTAATTGTCAACACTTTTGGGAGTGAATTCAACACAGTTCCTTCATTTTAGGGTGCGTTTGTTTATCCTGTCTGATGCTTTACATTTAAATGAGAGCCTTATAGTTCTAAGAAAAAGACTGTTCTTTTTCTACATACATTTCTCAAGTGTCTCGTCCTTGTCAGTGAGGACGACAATGCAACAGACGATGATGACAAATGAAGCTAGTTCAACCAGGAAGACCGTCTTTATATCTGTCATTCACATATTTCCATCTTACACCCCTCTCAATCAGAGATCGGGGGCGTTCACTCCCCAGTTAAACCTATCACTCCACCTCAATTCCCACAAGCTTATCACAGCGCATCGTTAAACCTTTAAATCTGCTCTCCCACCTCCTCACAGCTGTCAGACTCAACACAGCCATCCTTCACCTCCTGTTCCTCCGAATCCAGGGTTCACGTCAAGCTCAAATCACTCCTCTTCAGACTGACCCTCATCAATCCCTCCACCACCAACACCAGTGTCGAGACCCCAGGGGTGGGTTCATCAGCTCGGTTTTCCCCCTCCCGAATGATACTCCCGCAGAACAGGGTCTAATCGCCAAACACCTTTACTTCATCTGTGTATTCTCGGCAATAAATATATATTTTTACCTCAAAACAAGTCTCGGTACCACTTTACAATTAGACTACCCTCATAAAGGATTCATAAAAGGGTTATAAATAGGTTATTAATTAGGTTGTAAACACGTCATTAAGCATTAAGAACCATTATTAAAACAAATCTTACATAGTTTTCATACATCAACACAGGCTCACTATTTGGCAAGATGACTAAGCCTTATATTGGCTGATAGCTTACTTCCTCTTCCTTATCAGCCAGCATCCTCGGTATCTGCTGTTCACTGCGTTGGTTCTCCCCCCATCCATCTTGATGTTTTAAGTTTATCTCATGTCTAATAAAAGCGTATTAATGATTTATAAAGTGTTCACAACCTAAATAATAAATTAATTACAAACTATTCGTAAACCCTTTATGAGGGTAGTCTTATTGGTGGTACCCAAGTCTGTCCTGATTGAAGTCGTGATAACCTGTAACACAAAGCTTATTTAAAGAAATTTGAAAACATAGGCTATGCTAAAATGAGGAGTTAGAGAAAATGTAAGATAGTAAGCCAGCAATTTCATTAAAGATCACTAAAGTACACCTCTATATCACTGCAGCAAGGGGCTCAGGTAAACCCCCTGAGTTAAGTTAAAACAAGCTAGTTAGCAAACATTTTATTAGATGTTATGGGAGGAAAGTAACCTAAACACTGCCTTCGTGTTCTGCCACACAGAGTTACCTGCTCTAAATAACCGAAATGCTAGCTCCAAGAGCACTCCAGGTTTACTAACAGTCCAGCTTTAGCTAAAAATCGGTCGATCTCACCCTTCGTGTAACACAATACAACAGTTCTGTCCTTTTCATTTTCTAATGAACCTTTGATTAAACTACGGTTGTTTTTGAGGCTGCAGTTTGTGCTGCAGCACTGTTTAAACGCATCCTCCTCATTAATTCAATGAGACTGACGGACACACAAGGCCCCGGCATAACAACATGGGACACAACAAAATTAGTTGAAACACACACTCCTGGTTATTTACTTTGCAACCTAACTTGTGACTTTTAAATCTACATAATAGAAGTATGAGAAGTGGGCTGTGCAAGAGCATTTCTGGTATGTAGTGTACATTACGGTGTCTGACCTGTATCGTCATCGTCCATCTCTCCGTTGAGTTCAGACGCCCTGATGAGTCGAGCCTCCATCACCTCCATCTCCATGGACTCCATCTGTTTGTTCGTGCTGTCAAACTTTGCCTGATGGATGAGAGGAAGGAACAGTTTCTATGACAACGCGCACATATGCGTCTCCATAGATTAACCGGGAAAGTTGACGCTATGTGTGACCCGCGGTGTGTTATTTCGACAATCTATTTCTTTTTTTTCAAAGAACTCCCCACGATACACGATCATGTCCCACATTATGAGAAGCTAAGTAAATGTGGCTGACAGATGCTGCACATCATTAGCCAGGAAGTGTAACACTCCTATGAGACGTTTGCCCTGAATCAAGCCTTTCAGGTAGCTGGAGGTTCTGTTTGGTAAAAAGAAATGCTTTACTGACATTTGAATGTGTGGAGCTTGTTAGGAGAGATGTGCAGTACTGCCACTGTAGAGAATTCATTTCCGTGGAATTTAAGGTTTATTCTGACGACCTGATATATTATATATTGTAGATGAAAAGGGAAGCCACTGGAGAACTTCCTTCCAGCCATTTTTTATCTTCCAATCTTTCCTCTATGGAAAGAACATAAAGCAACATTTGAAAATGTATTTAGATTTGTTGTTTGCTTATTTATTAAGAGTTATCAAAATACAATGATTACCAAATCATTAGAAAGTGTACACAGCTTGAGGAAGGGTTCAATATTGTGTTGCATTACCGCTTAATTTCCTCTTTTGAAGTCTTAAATGTCAATGCTATTTGCCCAGTGTCATACTGTTCCTATACTTATTAAATAAATATATTGAAAAATCTACACATGAACATATTTATTGCAGAAATCTTATACAAGCATAGAAGACTGGGAGTACATGACCCCTGTTCAGAGTATCCCACTTGGGTTGTGCTGATCTGGTATCTAGTTATTGTTGTTGAGTGATTTTTCAGCTAAGTCCAGTTTATTAATATGTAAATAAATTCCTATTCTCCAAAAATGTGACTTCAGGGGCCACAGTTTAGCTCAGTTGGTAGAGCTGGCAGTCCATGTACTAGCGCTTAGTCCTTATACGGAGGAACTGGGTTCCAATCTGGCCTGGGACCATTTGCCACAATAAATCCCCTTGGTCAACCTTTCAATACTTTCAATACAATACAAGCACTGGTTGCCCAAAAAAATCTTTCAAAAAGAAATATAGACTTTATGCAAATTTATATTTTTAGAATTTAGTTTAAGTAGGTCTTAGGCCACTGCTGGGTCACACCAGGCAGAGAGTAAAAGCTGTGTGTGGCGCTTCTGTTTTTGGAGTACAGACATGTTTTGATGATAGGCTGATATGTCCTAGGAGTCAGTTAAATATACAGAGGAGGAGAGAGTTCTGCAGACCTGACGATGGGATATATCGTTGACACTTATTTTTCCTGTTTTGTGATGTCAGTGTATGTTTCCTTGGCCAAGCTCTTCAATTTAACCTTTAGAATTGTAAGAATCCAATTCAGTGTTCTAGCATCTTGATTTTGTGTCCAGGCAATGCTCAAAAAACAATTTCCATCACAGCTCTGTAACACTCGATGGCTAACCCATCTGAAAAGATTCTAAGGAAAAGGAATTACAGGCCTGCGCATATCAGCCTTTTATAATAGCATCTGGGGGTGATATCAATGAGCTCTTGGGTGTTTTTTATTTCTGCCGGTAGGTCTTGACAAAACGGTGATGTTTAAATATGACAGCTTTAGCATAAAGTTACATTAACACTCCCTTTGAAACATTACAGCAGACTATAATATAAAAATCCCACAGGAGGAAAGGCAGACAGCTCTGTGCGTTGATAATAATTCAAGCTGTTAAGCTAATAGTCTAGACGGATTTCAGAAAAAAGGCCTTTTATAAGAAGTAAGGAGCATTTATGGGTACAAGTCGGGAACCGGCCTACCTTACATATTTCAAGGGTGCTGAGTCCAAAAAAACCGGTACCCGGGTGAAATTTTGAGGTTTTGACCTTCTAATTTGCATATTAAAATGGCCGCCAAATTGCCCATCTTGCACAGTTATTGGACCATTTCCTCCTAGTTTTTTTTGTAAGTAGGCAATCAAGATGAGGAAATTAAGTTTCTAGATCGATAGTCAAGGGTCAAACAAGGATATAGTGGAGGCTCAGTGCCTTTTTTATGTATATATATATGCAAAATACCAACTTTTAAGGTGAAATTAAGCATTATTTGTGTCATTTTTTAAGGCCGACATAAATATTAAATAAAAGTTACTCTGAAATTTTCCCTGTTGATATGACATATGATGTACACCATATTATATGATAACAAAGAAAAAAATCCATTGCAAGTTGTCTGAGATTTCATGGTTTTTTTTTGTTTTTTTTTTGCAAATTAAGCATTTGTTCTCTAAATTCTAAGACGGGAAAAACCCAGGTGAATAGGGAAAAATATTCAAAAAGAGACCACCATGAAACGTACCAAGTTGAATATTTAGATCAGTACATAGCATGGTCAGTCCCATCGCTGAGGACCCTTTGCCTGAGGTGAATTAACAGCAAAGAGGATCGTAACAGTTTCACACGCTTTGGTAAGTTTCCTGCTTTTTGATTTTTTTAGAAAAAAAATGTCAATATTCCTTAGTTATTGATTGAGCTTGTTAACCCTATTTATCCAAAATGATACTTTTTCAACCATAGTGGGTCAAAATTGTGTATTTCAATGATATTGAGATGGCTAGCAACTGGGAGAAAACTAGCTAACAGTTAGCTAACAGTTTTGGAGGGGAAAAAAACAGCTAGCTAGTTTTTTTTTCTTCCAGTTGTGCCCTAAAGATGACCACCTCTGTTGATACAAGTTTATTTCTTATAATTCCAACCCAAACATAGCCCTGTGGCAGCATAAATCCCCCTACTTTCTAGCTAGCTAGCTAACAAGCTATCATAGGGCAATGGATGCTGGGGAGTGACTGCTGTGACAGGGCTAGATTTGGGGGGAGGAATTATCAAAAATACATGTGTCAACAGAGGTGGTATATCCTCAAAGGGCCATACCAGTTATGAAACATTCATGTAACATGTGAACGAAATGGCATTGGTTTTAGTCTTCAAAGGGTTCAAGGTGTTTGATTCAGTCTCCTCAGGCTCATTGCAAAATCTCGCCACGAAAGACGTTGCCACAGAGGCTATCCAAAGCTCATTACTTTCTGCCAAAGACCTAGGACAAGAAAAAGTGAATTCATTCATTGAGAAAAGGATGATTGTTCCTGAGGACAAAGATAAACCAGAGGTCCCAATCCATGCAACCCTACATAAGAGCAAAGCTAAAACATTTGCATCTCTGTATGAAGTGGCCAAAAATCCTAAAATCAAAGACAACAGAACTGTCATAAAGGCTGACCGAAACATTCTCAAACGCCTTGTTACGGCCTATGAGGCAGGTCGTCCAGTTGACTTACCAGCTGTCCTAAAACACGAGCTTCTGCCAGTTCCCATATCCCTTGCTGAAATGAATGGGACACTTCGCACTGGAAACAAGTCTGTATTAGTAAATAAGTTAACTGAAGACATAGTCTGTCCTGAGGCTATTGAACTTCCCGACATGTCATCTTGTCTCATCATAGATGGACAGGCACTTGTGGTTGCCCTTGGAAAGCCAGACAAAGCAGTAACATTTGGGGATCTGGCCGACACATTTGTCAGAGCAGTGTTGAAAGCAGGATGTTACTATAAAAGGATAGACGTTGTGTTTGACAGATACAGAGAAGAGACCATCAAGGGTGCTACCAGGACACGACGCACAAAAGCAGCTCAACCAATCAGACGACTTGTTGAGGGTCGTGATGTGCCTCTTCCAAAAAACTGGACCAATTTCCTGTCCCTCCCTGACAACAAAGCTGATCTTGCCAATCTACTCTCTGAAGAACTATGTGCTCAGGCACCGGATGATAAAGAGATAGTAGTTGCTGGTGGGTTCAGAGACGAAGAGACGGAGGTTAGGTCATCAAAAGCAACAACCAACCTGACTCATCTGAGAGCCACACACGAAGAGGCAGATACCCGATTGGTATTACATGCAGTGCACTGCCAGTCAGACACAGTAGTCGTGTCATCTAGAGACACTGATGTACTTGTGATTCTCGTTTCCCATTTCCCACACGTAGCATGTAAAAAACTCTGGCTGTTGTCTGGTACCACAAGGAAGCCACAATATATACCAATTGATGCTGTTTTTAACAAACTGCCAAAGGATTCAGCACCAAGCCTTGTAGCATTTCATGCACTAACTGGTTGTGATACCACATCATACATTGCAAGTCACACCAAAAGTACATCATGGAAAGTCTGGAAAATGCACCATCAATTGCTCAGCAACCTCGGAATTGGTGATCTCACGGAGGAGACTCAAAGATCTTCAGAGGCTTTTGTCTGCAGAATATATGATGTGCATAAAACAGACTCTGTTGATGCAGCAAGGCATATACTTTTCTCCAGGACAGGTAAACCAGAAGCAATGCCGCCTACAAGCGATGCGCTCCACTTCCATCTGCTGAGAGTACACTACCAGGCAATGGTTTGGAGAAATGCTCACTATGCCACACCTGAGCTTCCTTCACCCTTGGACATGGGATGGAAAGATGGTGATTCAGGACTACAGCCCATTCTTATGTCACAGAACCCAATACCTGAAAGTTGCCTGGAAATGATCAGGTGTGCCTGTAAAAAACAATGCACAACACGCCAGTGCAAATGCCGAAAATCGGGGCTGTTATGCACTGCAATGTGTACATGTCAGAGTGATGACCAATGTCCTTGTTTAAATGTGGAGTTGTAGTCCTCAAGCATACCAAGGCAATGGGTAACCAAAGAACTTGGAAAAGGACTGCAGAAAGAAATACTAATCAAAATGAAATTCCAAAGACAAATGGCACACAAGCAAACTAGAAAGGTATAAAAACAATTTACCAAAACAAGTGACCTATGGAACTTACAGAAGACAGATGAAAGCAAAGCAATTCAGCTAGAAACATGAAAGAAAATATACAGAAACAAGATGTGATCTGTAGAACTGTTCAAGGGAAGTTTCATGTTTTTTTTTTCCCTATTCACTTGGGTTTTTCGATGTTTGAATTAAGAGCATTATGCTTTGTTTGCATAAAAAAATGAATTCTCAGACAACTTGCAATGGTGTTTTTCTTAGTTATTATGTAATATGGAATACATCACATATCATATATACACTGGGAACATTTAAGAGTGATATTGACTGAATATTTATGTCGGCCTTAAAAAATGACACAAATAATGCTTAATTTCACCTTAAAAGTTGGTATTTTGCATATATATATACATAAAAAAGGCACTGAGCCTCCACTATATCCTTGCTCTGACCCCAGACTATAGATCTAGACACTTAATTCATCATCTTTGATTGCCTACTTACAAAAAAACTTGGGGAAAATGGTCCAACGACTGAGCAAGATAGGGAGTTTGGCGGCCATTTTGATATGCAAATTAGAAGGTCAAAAACTCAAAATTTCGCTCGGGTACCGATTTTTTTGGATTCAGCACCCTTGAAATATGTAAAGTAGGCCGGTTCCCAACTTGTACCCATAAATGCTCCTTACATTCACTTTTTGGGTACATCCCGTCTAGTCTATAATGTTAAATTCATATATAAATCAGCAGACATTAAACTGCATACAACGCGCCTTAAAACCAAACTTCATTGCGAAGTCGGATAATGTTGTTGCGTTGTAAAAAACTGTATTACCTCACTGCTAAGTGGCTAATAGAGCTATAAACTGCTCTCAATCTCTGTTTTCCATTACAATCGGCTAGCTCCATTTTCATTTGCCTTGATAGAAATGTGCTTGGAAAAAAGCATTGAATGGTCACAGAGAGGCATTAGTCCGCTGATGTGTGACAGTTTTAATCGAACCTAAAGTTAAGAGTTGGACCAGCCGCAGCCTGTGAACACAACACAGTTCTCTTTTTCTGCAGAGTTGAGTACGTGACATTACGACAGCTCTACGTTCCCTTCAGTCTAAGTGTGTGTGTGTGTCTGTGTGTGTACCTGCAGGTCGTTCATGTCCTTCTCCAGGCGGAGTCTCTCAGAAGTTTCACTCTCCAGCATCTGGGAAGCGGACTCCCCGGTGTTCCTCTCATCAGCGAGCTCTGATGACAGCTCTGTGATCTGATGCAACACACACACACACACACACACACACACACACACACACACACACACACACACACACACACACACACACACACACACACACACACACACACACACACACACACACACACACACACACACACACACACACACACACACACACACACACACACACACACACACACTTAGTCAGAAATGTGTATTTATTTAATGCAAGGTTTGAAATGCTAATCATCAGAGTTGATACATTTATCATCAGTTAAATGGGAGAAAAACCATAAGTAACTAAATTCATTCACTCTCAGACCAAGACTATTTAATATTAACATGGGAAAAACCATCACATTGGGATGAGTTAACAAAATATGTCAGAAGATATCCGCTTTCATTTAATACCATAGCATAACCTCGTTAGAGTAATTAAACACCAGATGTGCTGATCATTCACCTCATTTCATGTACCCGCTCATCAAGGAATGAACAGATCATCATTTGCTGAAGTCTTTTATTCGACCAAATTACCCCTTTCATAATTCCCTCTCTAATATAAATGTTATATTGCTGTGAAAAATATCCTCAAACTACATTTATCCAAGTTCAAAAACTACACGTTACAAGATAACATTAGAAACCTTAAGCGTATCATAATGTAACTCTAAGGAACCCTGTTTACCAGTTGCTTAGGGCTAACAGCCAACAGCTAACAACTAACATCAAAAACCTAAGACCTAGAAGTCAAAGGCCAACAGCCAACCGCTAGCAGCTACAGCAAACAGCTAACAGAAAACAGCTTACGGCTAACAACTAACATCAAAGACGTAAGACCTAAAAGCTAACAGCTTCCAGCAAACAGCTAAGGTTAACAGCAAACAACTGACAGCTTACGACTAACAGCAACACCTTTTATCTTCTATATTTCTAATACCTAATTGTATTGTTTGTTTAGAGTTGTTTGCTACAATGTGTATGTGTAGTAATATTGTTGGTTAGTATTATGTGTCTGGTTCCTGCTACATTCTTAATTAACACACTAGCAATAAAAAAACTGTTTTAAATATAGTAAGGCAAGATTTATCTCAAGATCTCATATGTATAATTTGATTGAGAAAATAAACATATAATGTATTTGTAATCAGAATTGTGCTCCTGTACTGAACATGTGTACGTCTGTTTCTGTGTTTTACCCTGCTCTCAAGACGGTCGCTGCTGAGCCTCAGCTCGTTCCTCTCCTTCTCCACCTTCTCCAGCTTCTGCTTCAGCTGCTGGATCTCTTCCTGAGAGGGAAAAGAAAAATATATTAATAGGAAACCCACAAGTTGATGAGGACACAGCATATAAGTGATCAGCATGCATACTGTGCTTGTGGCTGTTTCCTTTTGCACAACCACTGATATTTATCTGAAATATGAATCACTATAAGGATATTCAATATATATATATATATATATATATAAGTGTTAGGGTGTAGAGTTCTGGCATTTCCAAAGACAAATAAAATTCATTTTTGGGAGGAATATTTTGAAGTTTGGAGGATATTTGAATGTAAATCTGGTTACATTTTACATGAAATTAAATAATGCTGACGTTTATCATCTACAACTGTGCGATGTGTGTGTGTGTGTGTGTGTGTGTGAGTGTGAGTGTGAGTGTGAGTGTGTGTGTGTGTGTGTGTGTGTGTGTGTGTGTGTGTGTGTGTGTGTGTGTACAGTGCCTTGCAAAAGTATTCGCCCCCTTGGCTTTTTATCTATTTTGCTACATTTCAACCTGTGATTTAAATGTGTTTTAATCTGAATTGTATGTGATGGATCTGCACAAAATAGTCTAAGTTGGTGAAGTGAAATGAGAAAAATATATATTAAAAAATAATTTCTAAAAATAAAAAACTGAACATTGGCATGTGCATATGTGTTCACCCCTTTTGCTATGAAGTCCCTAAAAAGTTCAGGTGCAACCAATTACCTTCAGAAGCCACATAATTAGTGAAATTAAGTCCAACTGTGTGCAATCTAAGAGTCACATGATCTGTCAGTATAAACACACCTTTTCTAGAAAGGCCCCATAGACTGCAACACCACTAAGCAAGAGGCATCACACCATGAAGACCAAGGAGCTCTCCAAAGAAGTCAGGGACAGAGTTTATTGAGGAATACAAGTCAGGGTTGGGTTATAAAAAAATATCCACATCTTTGATGATCCCCCAGAGCACCATCATATCAATAATCTTCAACTGGAAAGAACATGAGACCACAACAACCTGCCAAGACAGGGCGGCCCACCAAAACTCACAGACCGGGCAAGGAGGGCATTAATCAGAGAGGCAACAGAGAGACCAAAGGTAACGCTGAAGGAGCTGCAGAGTTCCACAGCAGAGTCTGGAGTGTCTGTGCATAGGACCACAATAAGCTGTACACTCCATAGAGCTGGGCTTTATGGAAGAGTGGCCAGAAAAAAATATTGCTTAGTGTTAAAAATAAGAAAGCACGTTTTGAGTTTGCCAAAAGGCATGTGGACTCCCTAAATGTATGGGGGAAGGTGCTCTGGTCAGATGAGACTAAAATTGAACTTTCGGCCACCAAGGGAAACGCTATGTCTGGTGGAAACCCAACACATCCCATCACCCCAAGAACACCATCCCCGCAGTGAAACATGGTGGTGGCAGCATCATGCTGTGGGGATGTTTTTCAGCAGCAGGGACTGGGAAACTGGTCCGGGTCGAGGGAAAGATGGATGGTGCTAAATACAGGGATATTCTAGAGCAAACCCTGTTTCAGTCTGCCTGTGATTTGAGACTGGGACGGAGGTTCACCTTCCAGCAGGACAATGACCTGAAGCATACTGCTAAAGCAACACTCGAGTGGTTTCACCGGAAGAATTTAAATGTGTTGGAGTGGCCTAGTCAAAGCCCAGACCTCAATCCAATTGAGAATCTCTGGTTTGACTTGAAGACTGCTGTTCACAAGCGGAAACCATCCAACAGCAAGGAGCTGGAGAAGTTTTGCCATGAGGAATGGGCAAAAATCCCAGTGGCAAGATGTGGCAAGCTCATAGAGACTTATCAAAAGCGACTTGCAGCTGTAGGTGGCTCTACAAAGTACTGACATTAGGGGGATGAATAGTTACGCACGCTGAAGTTTTCTGTTATTTTGTCCTTTTGTTGTTTGCGTCACAATAAATAAATAAAAACACATCTTCAAAGTTGTAGGGATGTTCTGAAAATGAAATTATGCAAACCTTCAAGCAAACCATTTTACATCCAGGTTGTGAGGCAACAAAACATGAAAAATGCCAAGGGGGGTGAATGCTTTTGCAAGCCACTGTATGTGTGTACTCACATCCTTGCCGCGGATCTGCTCCTCAGTGAGCTGCACCTCTATCAGAGGTCTGACGGTGGTGAAGAGCTTCCACCATGGCCAGCCTTTGACACCACGGTTCTTCTTGATGTTCTTCTGGATGCAGCGGATGGCCAGATTCTGGATCTGTCACACAGAAAAATAAAAGTCAGAGGAAGTACACAAGTCATTGTGAAACGCACTGTGTGTTGGCAGTTTTGCTGAAACATGAAGGGTTGCCATATTCTCACAAAGGTCTGGATGTATTGCTTACTGGATGTTAGATTTTCACTCATGGATCTTCAAGCAAACATGTGGGAGGTCTGAATTAAAAAAACGAGCTCACCAGTGGCTCCTCCATGTGAACACGTTTTTTTTTTAAATCAACCATTTCTGTAGATCAGTCACCTTATGATCACACGTGGCTACAAAGACAAATAATCAGGACTCCCTTACAGTAGCATTAATGTGCATGTAGTTTGGCTAATGTCCTCATTCATTCAGAGTGTACAAGAACAGCAGTATACTGGTAGCTTGGGTAACAGCAGAATGAGTTTACATGCGTTACCACGTTACTGTAAATGGTCAGTAATCCGACCTCTTACCTTGTATTGGAAGCATTTGATCTATATCACCGCCAAAGGATCACACACTTGGCTATGTGTGTCTGTTTGAGCCACTCTGTCTTTGTTGACTATCATTATTTTCTTCCCGTTATTCCCACTTGCTTGTCTCTTTTTTTATTAAACCTGCATTCACTCAACCATGTGTCCTTGCCATCTTTCTGACTCTTCCTTTACCAAACATTTCTTTTCCATTTCTCACAATTTTTCTTTCCTCCTTAACCCCTTCAATCCATCGATCTTTCACTTTCTCCTCTCATTCCTCAGTTCCACTGGGATAATTAGTGTCATATTTTAGTAAGGACATCTTGTGGTTGCGGTAAATCACAATTCTGACAAGGTATTTTATTATTGTTTCATTTGATGCCAACTCCTCACTCCTCTAAACCGGTCCCTGCTTTAGTTTGGACAACTATGTACACCGCCTATTGTCGTTTTTTTGGCTAGCTTATTTTTTTTCTAACTTTAAGTAATAACATGGGAAAGAAACATAGAATGACAGAGGGGATAAGGAGCCTGTAGAAATGGCATCGTTTTCCGATCTAACTCATTGTATTAAGAGTTTATGTCCATTATAACAGGAGCTTTGAAATATTAGGCAGTTTGCAATACTGGCTGTCAGACCCCTGCACTACACCTGTGTAAGGTTTTCCAAATATCACTCAAAATGTATCTTAATATGACGTTTTTGCATCTGTACACAAGCATGCTCAGCCTATTTACACTTGTAGAACCAAATAAAGGTTGCTCAGTGGCACATGAAGCCTAAATGGCCTGACTGGAGGATAAAATACCTGGATCATCCAGGGAGCTGGGCACATAGAGCTTTGCACTTCAGTTTTCCTAAAGCCTCGCCTCCAACCCAGACTGTCACTGCAGATCTCAGCTCAGTCAAATGCATGGAGGGAAAACTTCTCTGGATCTGGCTTTGAGAGACTTAATG
The DNA here is from genome assembly GCF_036324505.1 of Eleginops maclovinus. Lineage (NCBI taxonomy): Eukaryota > Metazoa > Chordata > Actinopteri > Perciformes > Eleginopidae > Eleginops > Eleginops maclovinus. The sequence continues at coordinate 23,839,845 of NC_086366.1, read as the reverse complement.
AGTTAAATATGGACTGTTTTATGTTCATACTGATTTACAGGCATCTTTTTCCCAGTGTAAGTCAACGGGAAAGTATTTTTGGATCCAATAACATCAAGTGTCTGACACAGGAGTTGTAGTAGCACCGTTTGGCCACTATGAAAGTGTGCTTTAAAACCTGCCACATCTTCTGGGGGGTTGCATTAACACCTTTAACATGAGTATATGAAATACCATATATAATATTATCACGTTTCGGTCTGCTGTAGCACAAGTAAACAGCGATAACCTTAAATTCTAGAACTGTGATGCGTGTCCTCTACCTCTCCTTTACACCTGATACCAACACACACATAGTGCCTGCCTGAGCCCACCTGTTCCTAGTGGGGTGGGAGGCGGGCGGGGGGCTGTCTTTAGGCAACTATTTAATTAGGCTCAGTGTTGGTTTGCTGGCGGTGGAATACCCCCCCTGCTCCTCCGCTCTCAACTGTTCCCCATGAATGTCAGAGAGACGGAGAGCAGAGGCAGACTGCAGGCTTCAAAGCTGCCAGTGGATCTCTTCTATTTGTCTATTCCCCCATGGCGAGGCACATTCTCTCTTTCTCCAGCTTCCCTTCCTCCCCCCCTCCTTTTCTCACTTCATCCTCCCCTCTCACTTATTTCCTGTAGCTTTGAACGCACCTCGCCCTGCAGGGAGAGAGAACTTGGAAGGAGCGGGAGACTTCCCCCAGAGCAGGAATAACGCAGACTAGATTGGAGCATTTTATTGATTTAGTTTTGTGGCAATATAATGCGGTCTGGTAAACGGGCTGCCTTCGTATGGCTCCTAGTCTTTTTTTGACCACATAACGCTTTGGCCATGGCTTGTTGGGGTTAAGTATCTTGCCCAAGGACATGTTGAATGCAGGGGCTTGGTATTAAACAACCCACCTTCCGAATGGTGGATCACCATCTACTTGAGCCACAGCCAGCCCATTCCGTGTGAATGGACACAAAACTACTAGTCAACACAAAAGTAATTCAAACTTTAATCATAAAGTGAGAATTCAAACGGTGCAGATTTGCAAGTGCGCCACATTTTTTTTTAAAGTTCTAATGTTTTATTTATCTTTTTTATTTTTTTGTTTTCCCTTAATTTTTTAATTGGTAATATTATTCCACTTTTAAGTATTTATATTTAAATGTCTGAACACACTGCTGGTTCCAAAATCATTTCCCAAATCCATCCATCCATCCATCTTTGTGAGATGATGCGGATTTAGTATATTGCTAGCTAGAAATCTGTTTCCACCTGCTGTTTGGCCCGATTCTGAACACTACAGAATAAGGAACGGTGAGAGACTTTAACAGAAGCTGCTATTAGTCAAAGGATAAGATTCTTCCAAAGCGTCTGGAACAAACTACAGGTCCGCTGCAACTCTGTTAAATCACGACTGAACACTTTTCTGCGTTTTATCGTATCTAATAGCTATTCATATCTCACACTGCACTGTGTCGTTGTACTTTATATGTTTTCATTTGAGCTTATTTATTTGTATTCTTGGCTTTTTAATGACTATTTTTAAATCTATTCAAATGTCATTTTATAATGTGTATCCTTCCATCATGTCTTAATGCTTTTAATGTCGTTTGCAAAGCATTTAAAAAATGCTTCGTTCAAATGTGCCACATAAATAAACCAGCCTTGCATGACACTTGGAAGGGTGTCTGATGAATGAAGAAGCCACAGAACGCTTTACTCTCTACACTTTTAGTTATACTTCGGAAGACTGTCATTCAATTTATATATACGACCTCTCATCTCGGTTTTTTTTTGTGGCTTCAAACATGATTTCTGAGCTCACTGACACAAGCCTGGGTTATCAGGGCTGCTAACCCAACATTTCCTACTGCTGCTTTACAGGAAAAGGACACAGCTGGTGACATATAGGATGGCTTTTGGAGGATTACTTTGAAATGTTGTGGAGACAGAGGCTGTATATTTGAGGCTGGTGTATGGGTTGTGATATTTGGATTCTGGGATAACCAAGCCCAGCGGAAGAGCCCAGCTGTTGAGGCAAATTTGCGAATTGGCCAAACTACACGTAAGATACTACACTTACGTTCTAGGCCGTGACGTTGGCCCAACAACACTTTTCCCATTTGATTTACATTGGGAAAGGGACGCCTGTTAATCAGCATATATATTTTTTGGGGGGAAAATAAACCACCCAGAATGAACACTTTTATAACTTCTATTTAAATAATAAGGGTCTCAAAGTTGTAAAATGCGCTAAAAGCCGAATTCAGAGTTATTTTCCCTCTCCGTTCATTTCACTGAGCCGAGAGCAGGAGATCGGAGGCGGGGCTTAAGGGAAACTCAAGTGAGCATACTCTGTGGGCCAAGCTAGGAGTACTTTTTCAATCTCCATTTTGAGCTTCATGCGCCACTCTGTACCTTTCGTTACTTTACAGATCTGGATTAATGATGGTAAATATGATCAGCCCTTAACTCAGACTTTAGTTCACCTGGAGTAAATTCAGCAGCTACCCTGCAGTATACAACATTAAAACTAGCTGCACCTTTACCAGCTCTGAGAACACCTTAATGATCAATAATTATAAAACATATCAGAGATATTATTCAGAAATGGACCAATCAAACAATGACTACTTTGACTGTCCCTACTTAAAGTAGATTTGATACTGATACTTTTACTTGGGTAACATTTTGAATGCAAGACTTTTACTGTAACAGTGTATTCCTACACTCTGGTACTTCTACTCTAACTCAAGTACAACAAATAGATCTTGTAACAGTGCCTCAGTCGGTCAACTTTCAATCTATCAGTAGCTTAGCATCCAAAAGAGAATATAAAGGAGCAGAAAGAAAAAGCCACTAAAGCGTGAGTGTTCCTTTTCTGTCTGAGACAAATGCTCCAAGATAACAAGTTGTTTAGAATGGTCAGAAGGAAAGAAACCCAATCCCAAACACCATATATTACATGAGATTACTTTTTATCCAGAGAGAAGGGAGGCTTAAACTGATTCTTTTGGGGGAGAAGTGAGTGAGGTGAAACCCAAATGTCCTTGAAAAGTAAGAAGACAGAAGAACTAGAAAGAAAAAAGCCCAACAGGGATCTGAAGCTTAATCTCTACCCTGTCACACACACACACACACACACACACACAGACAGACTACTAGATATACAAAAGCAGTGCACCAAATGAACTCTGTTCACATGAGAACTTCCACAAGAAACATCAAAACTTCTGTGAAGTAACACACAGAACGTCATCTGATCCCCACTGACATCTTCAAGAGTCAGTCAGTGCACGGCAGCAAAGTCTTCCACTTGTCAGGCTTAGTGTGGTGGAACGACACACACACACACACACACACACACACACACACACACACACACACACACACACACACACACACACACACACACACACACACACACACACACACACACACACACACACACACACACACACACACACACACACACACACACACACACACACACACACACACACACCAAAGCAAAGCAAAGCAAAGACAAAATCCCCTACATCCGGGCATCTTGTGAAGCAAGCTTCCAAAAAGCTCATTTGGTTTCATTGCAAATTCATCTCTTTGGACTTGAACGTGTTTTATTTCACCATGCAGTGTTCAGAGAAGCTTCAGAAGACACACGGGAGAAAGCCCTAGCCCTTCAACGCGGGGACAATAGTCTCTGAACGCCTCCTCTAGGACTTTTGTAGAGTCCTAATGGCAAGGAGACGGACATCTGTCCATCCCATCAGACCCATCACAAGGGAACTGACATTTGAAGCTCAGATGTAGTGCGACACTGAATGCACCAGTCCAGCAGGGAGGGGACTGAGTAAAAAGCAAATAAGCCACCATGAAACAAAACTTGTGTCATGATGCAAAGAAGTCCTGGCCAACCTGCTGTAATGTACAGCCTGTTAAAAAATCCTTGTTTTGTACAGAGACATCTAAAAAAACACCCCAAGATCATTTTAATGCTCATTTCTCTGAAAACGTGAATGGTTCCAAAGTAATCAACCCTATCGCTGATATGGCTACTGCAATACCAGTCAAAAATAATCATAATAAAAATGTTGTTTTAATCTTAATTGGTATAAGAAAACAATGCTGACATATTTAATGTCATAGAAAGAAAGGCAAAAAATGTGTTTGGTTTTTGTTCACCACAGACAGAGACAATTTCAGGCTTCTAAACAGACAAACATGTTAAACAGAAAAATTGTCGTGCAGACGGTTGAACAAGTGGGAAATGCTAACTTATTTACGGTTTTAGGAATAATTCCATTCATAAAGCTCATAGTTGAGAATGTATTTCTATATTCCGCTATGTTCATTGTATAACCACAACATAACACAGCTTTATATGAGTGAAATAAGTTTTCTATTAAGCATGCCTGGAAAGTACTTGATGCAGCAGCCTTACCTTCCTCTTCTTGAAGGCCTGTCTGGCCAGGTATCCCCTGCAGGCGGCCTGAAACAGAGAGATGTTCCTCCTGGTCTGGACGTCCCGCTGCTCCTCCAGCCTGGACAGGGTCCCCGCTCTGAAGAACACCTGCAGGAAAAGAAGGACATTTAAAAAAAAGTCCTTCACACGATAAGAATAGTTTACACATATCAGCCTCATAGAAATGCAAACATTTTACAATTACAGAACATTTATTTTTTACTTAAAAAATCCTGTTCATCCAAACGTTGGGCAAGTGATTATAAAACTTGCTAGGAATTTAAGTCAATAGCTCCATGCGTTTGTCGGACTGAAGATTTGTAAATGTCTCCTAAGCTCCATTTGTTTTATTTCAGTCTTGTTATTTTTATTGCACTTGCTTACTTTGTCTTTTTATGTTTATTTTTTACCCAATTTCCCCGGGTTAAATAAAGTATTCTGATATGAACGATTTGAAGAAAACGTAATGTAGCAATCAACAACTTTTATAATGTTGAAGCGTTAATGCAATCCCCAGGAGTAAATCGCTAAGATTCGGTAAGTGACTTTGTGTCATCATCGCTAAGCTAAAGGCAGACTTGTGTTCTACGTGATAGCATTCAGTAATCTCATGAGGTTGCTTGTTAGCAAAATTTCATAAGCTTGTATAAACCACCAACCATATTTCAGGCATCAAACCAAAAAGTAAAACATTTAATTTGAGACAAGAGAGCCCAAAAGTGTTGAATTGCTAACTCATAACCAGGTTTAGGAAGAAGATGTTATTTGAGGAAGTGACTATGCAGTGGTGAATGAGATTAAACTGCTGCTGTTTGAACATGATGTGCATTGAAGCTGAGAAATAAGGCAGTGCTGTATGTTGACAGGTTACCCAGCCAGCCGGAATCAATAAGTCACTGCTGATTGGCTTAAATTGAAAACGCATGGTGTGTTGGTGTGTGTTTTGACATCCGATGCAGAACACTAGACTACGATTAGACTATTAGTGTGACAATGTAACAATGGGGCTCCTAAAACACACCAAAAACCAAAGCATTTAAAGATAGTTGAATCTTTTTGACATGATGCCACAAAAGTCATCAGTCAAATGGCGTCCAATAGGGCAAGGGATAATTAGTGTGCATTTCCTGTGTGTATTCTGTGTGAACTTGACCGTAATTGATCCAACAGAAGGCCTGTTTACCCTGGAAAAAGGCCAATCATACTAAATATGCTACTAAAAAAAGTGTTGCAAATGCGCATTTGCTACGTGTTTTAGAATATTGCTCATAGTTACTCGGTGCTTGTGATATTTGTTTGTGTCTTCCCTTTCCAGAGCAACTTTCTCTGTGCTTCTTCCACCCTGTCTAGTCCAGAAACATCCCTGTGTCTTTCATCTCCTTTGCTGATGATTTGGGCAGCAGTTGGGCCATTTCATGAATGCCAATGAGTGCACAATTTCATTTTAGCCTGTAAGGAGTCACGGTGGGCTGTAAAAGCCTACATCATAATGCCTCTTACTCCTTCTGGATAATTTGTGTCTGGGGACAGACATTGCTCTGTTCCTTGGCCCTGAATTAGCTGGGAGCTCTTTGTGGAAGTAGATTCATTAAGCAGAGTTTGAGTGACACTTTGCAGTTCAGAGGATGGGACTCTTCTTAACACTGGCTATAATTTCCAAGATTGGCAGAGGAAAGGAGAAGTATAGCTTAGGGTAAAAGCAGAAATTAAGATTGTTGTTTGAATGTCATTCTGACCTTGGTTTGTCTGCGCTATGGAACCATTTTATACTTTACAACAAACAAACTGTAGACGACAAGCATGGAATGAACATTTGGGAGAGTTTGAGACATGTGTATTTAAGTTTAGTAGTACTGTTTTGTTGTTTTAGACAATAGAGGGGTGAAATGATGGCACATTTTGTACCTGAATGTTATTACAAAAAAATCAATGGGATTTTTCTGTTGGATTTGGAAAATAACGGGAAATAAGTTCTGAGGCGAAACAGATTTATGATACTAATAGAAGTAAATAGCTAAAATAATGCTATAAACTAACCACAGTAAGGTGACATGACTTCACGACACAACTGGTAAGCTAAAGACGGCTATGTGTGGTATGATGACGTTTAGTAGTCTTATTTAGTCACTTGCTTTTTTTAAGACACTTAAATCTTCAGACATTCGTGGGTGGGGTGTTACTGACGTTTTTGTTTTTTTCGTAGAACAAAGCATAGAATATCTTGTAGATTCTTTTAAACACTGTTTAATTCGGGAAGCTAAACTAAAAAAAAACATTGACGAGGGAACCCTTAGCACTAACTCATTTCCGGGATCATGACCAGATTCCTGCACCACTCTATTGACAGTATATTGGCTTATAAGCAAATTAGTTTCTTTTAAGTTTTTTTTCTAAAGTAAGGTATCCGAAAAGGAATTGCCGGTATTGAAACTATAATTCTGGCATTACTATCTAAAAATATAGTCCAACCATACCCACACATAGGCGAGGCTTTATAGTTGGTGAGGAACAATTGACTGAGTGGGCAGATGATGTCAAATAGCCTGGGAGGAAATAACACATCTGGGTAACATGAAGTGCCGCGCTCCCTGTAGACCTATTTGTCAGTCCTGGGATGGTTTAATGACATCAGGCAGAGAGCCACACACTAGTTGGCATGGGAGCACAGGGGCGGCTTGGCAGGCGGAGGTGGCTCGTCTGTCAGCCACCTGCACAGGCCACTGCCACATGTGTCACCGGGGACACTTTTACTTTCGGATGATGATAATTCCTACAGTGAGGTATATAATGCTCTGTCATTGTTCCATCCGTACAACTGGTTTCAAATAACCTTAATTCTGATGTGGGATTGAGACCCAGTTGCCTTTTAACAAAAACACCTGTAGCCCGTTTGCTATCCTGGCGGTGTCTATCGTTTTATAGAATTGACAACGCCCACTTCCACATGAAGAAAGCTTTACACATCGTTTGAGCATAGCCCTGGTCGTTTTTCATCCCGTAAAATATGAAATTGACAGCTTTAGTTGCTTTATAGAGGATCTTAATCAAAGACAATTGATGAAAAGCTTGTAAAATATGAAAGAAGATGAAGGACACACATAGCTGAGTTAATGTTAATTCATCTTTTAGTATTCATTTACCAAGGATATTTGAAGAATAAACTAGCAAAAACTGTAGCCGATAAGCTCATTTTTTTGGTGTGTCACGTTTTGTACTTTATATTCCGCTTGCCCAAGACCGCTGTAATGTTTTTCAGCATCTCGTGCAAATGCAGTGACTACAATGGGAGTTGCTACAGCGGCTAATGGAGGGGAATCTCGGAGTGGCAGTCAGTCAGTCACCCCCCAGTAAAGTCACCTCTAAGATAAGCTAAGCTAGCTAATTGTTGTGGTCTGATAAACATTTAATTGATCACAGTTAGCGGCCCATATCATTTATTTTTTTAAGTAGAAGAGTAGAAGTGGTGTTACTTGAACTTTGTGTAGATCGGGAAAGCAATGTTCTCTTTACACCTCCATGATGAAGGCGGGCAGAGCTACGTTGATGCGGAAGTGGGCATGGTTTGATCTAAACTAGGTCGGAAAAACTATATACGCATCCTGGCTCCAAAAATGGTGGAAAGAGATCCCTGTTGGTATCATGACGGCAAACAGTCTACACATTTGTGTTTCAGCATTGGCTTAATCCAAGAAATGTCATTACAAAAAATCTGCAGTAGCACTTACAATGGTATGGTTTATTGAGAACTAATGTACTTGCAGGATTCATGCATGTTTGAGTATCTATCTTTATGGTTTCTTGCACATATTATTACGTTGCTTTGGATAAAAGTGTCAGCTAAAACAATGTAAAGTAACAAAATGTAATGATGTGAATATTTTTTTCACTGCCGTCAAGCAACATACCTACATTGAAATTAAATCATATTCTGATAGGGGACATTTAAAAACATTTGAATTAGTATTCACAGTTCCCAGTGGAGTCTGACTTGGCAGGTAGCTACACATTATTGTAAAATAGCTTTAGGAAAAGATGCCTGAGTAATGTGTCGCTAGAGAATTAATCATATGCTATTGTCCACTTTGATGCAGCTCATTTATTCATTATTCTAAATGATTCCCACACTGCATGTGTTACAGTCTCATTAGACAGAGTGACTGGCCCAGTGAGTGGGTTGGTGGCACTATGCCTTCCATGTGGGTTGGTTGGACCTCTGCGTGCGTCATGCGCCACAAAAAATAATGTATGCATAAGTAATATTAGTAATATGAACACCGCAGAGCAAAGAAACTTTCCCTATGCTTGGGAACAGAAGCGGGCTAAGTATAGGAAGGCACGCACCGAGGCAAGGTTAAAGTCCCTGAAATATCTGCCAAGCCACTTCTCTAATTGACAGCTCACTGTTCTTTATTCAGCAGACATTCACAGATCTAATTAACAAAACCATCAGGCTGTCTTTTTCCTTGTGATGAGCTGTTTTTATTATATCAAAGAGTTGGAGTCTGGCAGTGTCTGACTGCTGCTTGGCAAAGGGTCGCAGGCACAGAGAGGCACAGCGGTCAGCTCCTCCCGTCAGGGGAAAGATTAACAACAACAGGACTACTGAAGGAGAACACAGACTCCTCCATGGCCACCTCACCTGCTGCTACAGAGGGTAGGCGAGTAGAATAGAAAACACTTTTTAAGTGTCTGTTTGAGAGGGTCACCATGTGAAAAGAGGTTGGAACCACAGTTCTTGATGGGAAGACAAAGACGTGTGGTCAGGAAAAGACAAACAGTTGCCTGGTTTAATGTGGTGTGTGGAGTTTCTTATTGAATTGGAGGATTCAAATGAAACCCTCTTAAAACCTCCGACTCGTACATGTTCACAGAACTGCACACAATACAATATAGTCCCTGCATTTAACCAATCCTAGTATTTGGAGCACTGGGCAGCTATCATACAGTCCTGGTGAGCAGTGTGGGGGTCTGGTGCCTTGCTCAAGTGCACCCCTGCTGTGCCCATGAGGCAACCTGGCACCTTTTGTTCAACAGAACTACTTTGTAGTACTTCCTATTCCTAACTGCATGTTTCATTAACCGCCTAGCACATTTGAGTCACTGGAAGTCCATCAATTTGTTGATTCACCTATAACTTCCTGCTGGGGTTCTTTTGATATTTGTTATGCTACTATTTGTGGAACGCAACACTTACTTCACATAATAACAGGAAAGGATGGTGTTGCAAATTCTTCTTATACTGTGCAATTCAGCATTCATTTATTATATGATATAACACCAGAGTTGGGTGTAACGCGTTACAAAAGTAACAGAGTTACAGTAATTATTACTTTTTGCTGTAACGCAGTAATATAAAGCATTACTTGTGAAATTTGGGTAATATAATACCCGTTACAATTCTCAATAAAGCAGTTACAACACATTTTAACCTGAAATGATGTGGTGTTTAGTTTTTAAGAATTCACAAACATTGCGAGACATTCCGACACCAGAGAAATAATTGTGCAGGTAGAATAGTTACTCAGTACGCCTCTTTACTATTGGTTAAGAGGGCTGCAGGAAAAGATTCGCATGGAGAGCTGCAGTCTCACAATGCAGATCTGCAGGCTCGGAGAAAAGAAAAAGACAGGAGTGCGCGCAGGCCAAAGCAACAGAAGGTAACTTTCTCTCGGGCTGCATGCCTCTTGAACCCCGAGAAGTTAAGAGACTCGTGGCAGAGTGTTGAAGATCTGCAGCCTCTGTCCTCTTTAGAAAGCTTGTCAGCCAAATCCCCGTTAACACACCAATGACAAGGTGAGCTAACGTTGAATAGAGACTCGTTCATATACAGCAGGTTACAGGGCCGTGCAGAGGCTCCACTAACATGTTGTTAATAACACACAGAGACGTAATGTTACCGGTATCACATGTTATTCAGCCCACTTTAACGGAGAATATGTTTAATTTCTAGCTCTTTTCCTAATTTTCAGCATACGGCGAGATAGATAGATAGCTTTAATTATTGAGCTGCAATAAACTACATTTTAGCATTTAAACCATACTTTTGCGGTTATTGTGGTGTAACGCATTACATTTCAGAGACAGTAATAATGTAATGTAACTTATTAGTTTAAAAAGACAGTAATAAGTAATATGTACTGTATTACATTTTGGAAGTAACTTGCCCATCACTGTATAACACTATGTATGGTAATATACACGCTATATACTGTAGAACACATTCTTACCATAGCTCATTATGTTATACAAATATCTTCATTCCATTTTTTTTCTTCTTTAATTGTAATTCTTTCTAAATTGGAGAAACCTTCATGAAACCCAACTTCCCCCCGATATGCAGTATAATATTTTCTGATTTTGTTCATTTCTTTCTATGAAATAAAACATCTGTTCAGTAAGTGTTGACGCAGAATGATAAAGCATCAAACTAGATACCATTGGTGGGCTCTGAATTATTATTGTGGACTTAGTGTAACAAGGACTTTCTGAAATGTACGCCAAGTTTAAATGAAGGATTCTCTCTGCAGGTAATATGGTTAATTAAGGCATGTTTGGTCCTCATATGTATGATGACAGGTGTGTCTGATGTGACTCCACTCACCCGGCTCAACCCCATGTGGTGGCTACTCTTCTCCAGCTCCAAGGACTCCAGCAGCTCCTCCACCGCCTGTAAACCAGCAGAACAAACAGTCAAAGTCACAAAACAAGCAGCTTTGTTCCAGGCTCTAACTCTGAGCCATCGCATGACCTGGTTGCCCAAAGCGCACAAGCACTGGTGTTATTGCAACAAACATCACTTCCCCGTTAACACCAGCTAACACAAACTCACACAGTCCCCCTGATCCACCTCCAGGGGGAAAACAAGTCAGACAGAGGAGTTTCTCAGGTCCCTTTATGTCAGGTTTCATCCGTTGAGTCAATCCAACCTTTAGAAGACAAACTGCACACAGGGTGGGCTGTTGTTGAGCTGAGGCTGGGGTTAGGAATTTAGACTCAAGATCCTAATATTTCTTTATCCAATAAAGTGAAAGTGTTGTCCTGATGGTGCCGTTAAAGAAAGGTCAGACATATCAATAAGAGGAGGAAATTTACCTTAATTATTAACCAGAAAGCCTGAATTATGACCTTGGGAAGTGGAGGTGGAAAATGTGTGACCTTTATCATACAGGTAGGGTCAAGTTACATCATAGTGAAGTGATTCAACATTTTTTACCCTTCCTCTTTTTTGAGATATCTCACTCCCAATTATATTTGCATTGACTATGTTGGCGCATCTCAAATTGCGTACTTCTGTGATACATTTTTAGTTTTGAGTGTGTCCCAATAAGAAGTATGGCAAATGGCACTGAGTACCTGGATGATGTTCCCATTATGGTCAAAAAAAGTGAATGTGGCACTCTTGTGGCACGTTGGAGGCGGGGGCACTGTTGGGACCATATGGTATGCCCACTGGAGATTTTGCTGAGTAACACATGTCTGTTTACAAATGGAAGTCAATGGAAGAAAAAGTATTTCCCATCGATGTCAAAGACGGACACGGAAGTTGTAGTACCACCGTTTGGCAATTGGAAATTGGCTTCAACAGCCAGTGCACTTCTTTGTTAGAACTATGGAAGCTTCTCACACTCCATCATGGCCAAGTTGGATATGTGATGGAAGTGTGAAGACCAAACGTGATTGTGGTTGCTCGGGTAATGTTATACATGCTTTATTTTTTTAAATTTTTGAGTAACATGCCACTATTCTGGTTTCAAAAAGAAGCAACCCTTTATTTTATTGGGTTAGTCTGGGTTAACAATTTACCACCGCTAATGATAACTCTGCTAAGTAGCTAGCTAACAGCAGCAATCCTCACTTCTGGTGAGGGTGCAGCGGCCAAGCCCCCAGGAAATGCTCCAGACACTGAAAAAATATTCGCAGTGGCCAAATGGCGGTACTACAACTTCTATATCGGTGCGTGACATCACTGGGCCCAGCAAGACTTTTTCCCATTGACTTACATCGGAAAGAGACGTCTGTAAATCTGTGGATGATTTTTTTTTAACCAAATAAACTACCCAGTATGAACACTTTTATAGATCTTAATAAAAACGTTGGGTCTTTATAGTTGTAAAATGCGCTAAAAGGTGAATCCAGATTTATTTTCTCTCTCCATTCATTCTACTGAGCCGAGAGTGGGAGATCGGGGGCGGGGCTTAAGGGGGAATTCACTTGCTCTATGCTCTCCACAGACAGGCATGATGGGGCAGTTTGTCTTTATGCGCCAATGAGCAGCTCTCATAGGAATGAACGAGGCCCCGCCTCCAACGCTGAATCCAGTTCTTATGATACATCCATGGCAGCAGCCTTGTGCGATTTCAGACAACACACCATGGTCTAAATTCACCTTGAGTAAATGTATGACGTACGGAAGCATGTGACTGACATTCTTAGGAACCGTGGTATACCAAACTCTACAAGTTCTTCTTTCAGCATGTAGACCACTAAACTCTCCACTGAAACAATAGTATGACAAGATAATATAACATACAGCATAGTTTTGGCAGGTACCATCTGGCTACTAGCAACATGGCTACATGCAGCTGCAGCGTATTGACAGGAACCGACAGAAATACAGCATTTTCTCAAACTGATATTCTCTTTCTCTGAAAACCAATTCCTTCATATTATTCCTCCAATTATACGGCCTTCTCTGTCTCGGACTTCCTTCTTTCATCCATCTTCCTTGCTTTTCTTTCTTTCTTCTCCACTGGGTACCATTAGTTCTTTCTGAGTGGGCTATCCTCTGTAAGCTCATCTCCAAGGAATATGGTGAGCCACTTTACTGTCAGTGTCTTGCAGTGTGGTAAAGAGACGGAGAGCTTGATTTGATATTTAATTCAGTTAAATCTTTCCCGTTGACAGCATTCTTTTTTGTGTTCCACATTTATCCGATACACTCAAACGGGACAATTTTTGTATTCAGAAAAGATTCAACTTTTAAGAAGAGACATTTTTGAGCTACCGAAATACTTAATGTAGGGATGTTTTTAATTCCTGCAGCGGCCCCACCTCCCACTCATAAAGGCTAATCACGCCTTTGTGCAAAGCTGCTTTAGATTGTCTGAACAGAATGTAGAGAAGACATTAATCATATGCTCAGGGATGTTCCTAAACTGTTCTGCCTCCTATACAAAAGGAATGGAAAGATAATGAGACAGGGGGAAAAAAGTGGAAGAAGACAAGGGTGGGGGGTAGGAAAGAAAGAGCTCTTCCCACTGCTGGTAATTAATCAGTACAGTAGCCGTATGCTGCCAGCCTGTGCAATCATAATTAATTACACACAAGAGCGCTCTTGGAACAGGAAGAGGACAGGGGAGAGAGGAGGAATAAAGGGATTCTGTTCACACCGCGAGAGGAGAGCGTAGAGGGCAACCAGAGAAATATTGAATCTACAGACGTTAAACCTTCCTTCAAATTTCAACATCATCATGGTTAGTTTAATTATTCATATTATTGTAGGACAAAGCTCATAAGCACACTTTTTTTAAACGCTGAGAAGTTAGAGACGAACAAATAAGCTAACCTTTATGTGGGGAAATGGTAGAGAGGCTCTTGAAATGGGATTGTTTTTTAAAATGGAAAAATGGCTTTCGAATTAGTGAAAGAATACATTTTTGACTCTTGCAGCTCTTTTAGAAATTCATACCAACTGACAATTCTAAAAAAGAAGGATTAGCAATATAGTAAACATAGCAGGGCATCAAAAACAACTGACTATATCTGGATCCAATATGAAACAAGGACTTCCTGTCTTCCGGAGTCACTCAAAGGTTAATTCAAATATCAATTGACAGTAGACACTTTTTTAAACCCCTCGACCGATCTTAATAAAAGCCTAATGATGTTACTAATATGCTATTGAGTTAGTAGAGATTTTTGGAGAGATAGCTAGCTGATTATATGCTAATGTTATTTTCTTCAATTACTTCGGTTGTTCCATTGTCTGCCAATTCCTCTACTGGGGTAGTGTTAAATTGTACTCTTTGTACTCTGGGCAAGAAAAAACATTGTATATATGCATAACATTTAACTTCTATCAATATCAGAATCAAGTTTATTGCCAGGTACGTTTACACCAGGGGTCATCAAAATCCATTGATGGAATAACCTGGTCCTTCAGTATATTCAGGTAGTCAGCTGACCTCATTCTTTGGGCACATAACGTCGCTGAACCTGGATCAGACCAACTGCAGCAACCCCAGATCATAGCACTGCCCCCCACAGGCTTGTGACCTTTTTTTGTCTGGGCAGTGCATTACACAGTAATATTCAGGCCACATTTGGCCCCCGGGCCGTAGTTTGGACACCCCTGAATTACACATACAAGGAATTTGATTTGGTGTCTGGTAATATATATATATAAAGATCTAATAGGACAATTGAAAGACATTTATGTATAGTTTATTTTTTATTTCATTAACATTTGAGTTGTTTGTGAGGTCACAGTGATCATGATCTGGGTTCTGTTCATCCCTCAGATATTTCTTGAGATATCTAAAAGAGTTCCATGAGAGTATCCTCAAGTGGTTTCATCATATCAACAGTCGCTAACCCTGCCAAGCACTCACCCTCTTCTCGTCTGTTACGATGTAGTGGCGGCCGTGCTTCTTGGTCAGATGAGGTGCCAGGACATCAAAGCGCCGGCGGAACTCAGAGAAGACCATGTGGTCCGGGTACCCTGCAGACATGGAGCACAAACACAACAGGGTTAGAACAGCGCCAGCAGCAAGTGGAGAGTGGACATCTAGTCGAAGGACATTCTTTATCTTCAGGAGGAATACGGAGCAAAACTAAAAACGCAAGTTCTTAGACAGGCAGTAGCAGTAAGAATGTGGCTGGGATGAGAGTTGTTTTTTTCAGATAGAGTGCCTTTAGTAATATTGAGGGTCAGAATCAAACCAGGGTCTGCCACAGCAAGGACTGAGCCCCAGTAAATGGATGGGCAGCTCTACCAAGTGAACTGGTGACCCGGAAGGGCTTAGGGAAAATAACTACTGGATATAAAATCATACACTTTTTATGGGTAAGCCCTTTTAGCTCTCTAAAGATAGTGAAGAAATGTTGATTATGACGTCATCAAAAGGACAGAAGAGCCATTTTCTCTCCAGGCAATGAAACGTCTGGATGAAGCATTCAGCATTTGAAATATATAATGAATTTTCTTGAATTTACTCTATGCTACTTTTACTACTCTACCGCTCCTTTTTGCCGAAAGTCAGTCTGTGATGTTGTTAATTGACGCAGGTCTGTTTGTATAGAAGTTAGGGTAAGGGTTGGAGAATTGGTTACGATAAAAGGATAAAAATGGCCATCACTCTGACCATGTTTTTTGACATGATACTCCTCAGTGAACTAACCATGTTATGCAGAATGGATAGCATTCTTATGTCAATTAATTGTTAAAATGTTATTTAAATAGCCCAATATCACCAATGACCTCTTTGTCTCAGGATACTTTACAGTGTGTACAGCATACGACATCTAATTAGCAGTGAAAAAATGAAAGATACCTCGGGGGGATAATCGGAGGAGGGATTACTCTCCCAAAACTGACAGATATGCAATTGATGTTGTGAGTAGAGATCAAAAACATAAAAAAGTGAGATCATAGACAACCCAAATGACAAAAAAAGATAATGTGAATGTCGACTCCCTTACCTTGCCTGTAGATGCGCAGAGCATCCAGGAGCTTGGATCCTCGGAGCTGAGCTCTCAGAGGCCCACGTCCAGAGTCATGAGGCCTGAGTCGGGGCTCTCTCCATGCGTCACGCGGGGCTCACCTCCACCACCCACCGCCTCGGCTTTGGGCAGCAGGCAGTGGACGAAGTGAACCCTGGAGCGACGCACCATGTCGATCAAAGCGTCCTGAGAACAGACGAGAGGACTCAGATATCTGACTCTGCTGGGTGATCACACGATTATCAATACTGCTTGGTAAGTATTGATAAGCGAAATGGACTATACCAGAACCTGTCAAGCAGTTCAAAATCTAATGTTGTGAATGTTTTACTTACAAATTACGAACTCGTATGTAAAAAAAATATTCCTATATAAACTCTCTTTGGTTAAATGTATTTTTTCTAAATGTTAAGAACAAAAAATGAGTTTAATGGTTTTTGGTTGATCTTAAAAAGGATTATATAGGGTTATAGTTAAAAATAAATAGTGATCTGTAATGTACTTCACATCTCTTCTCTCTTTCTATTCATTTTCTGGAACTGTATTTTTATTTCAGCCCATGTACCCATTTCAGTACATTACTTTTTTTAATTCTTACCTTCAAAATCGAATGTTTTATTATTTTTTTAAATTATTTTATACATTCAGAATCTTATTGA
The DNA here is from genome assembly GCF_036324505.1 of Eleginops maclovinus. Classification (NCBI taxonomy): domain Eukaryota; kingdom Metazoa; phylum Chordata; class Actinopteri; order Perciformes; family Eleginopidae; genus Eleginops; species Eleginops maclovinus. The sequence goes on along the minus strand of NC_086366.1, from coordinate 23,823,002 downwards.
TCGGTGTAAAAGATGGTAAAAAATGATCAGGAACTCACAAGGAACTTTCTGGCCTCCCACTCCAACTAGCTCTGTTTCCCTGTACCTTGAGTGTATACATTAATGTTGATGCTCCAGCAGTTGTATATTGTTGAATAAATCAAGTCAAGGTTTTTTCTGAGGGCTGATTCAACCTGATTCATTTCAGTGGAGCTATGCTGGGAAATACATGCTGTCACAGAGAAGCTCTATGTGCTAATAAACAGATAAAGAGATAAGTTGTCCCGCCCTAAATGTAAAGAAAAAGCCATAAAAAGCTGAAAATGTTAATAAATGCAGTTTGTACACCTCCACCACATTTATGAAACAATGTGGACCAGTCGTTGACCGTAAAAAGAGTTTCTGCCCTCTGAGAGAAATATCAGTGTTTAGTCCCCGTCTTCTCTACCTACCACTTGGAGTTTGACCTGGATGCACAGGCTCTTCTTCTTGACCGCAGCCACACCCGTGGTGAAGGTCTTCCTCATGCTGGTGGCCCTTCGGAGGGCGAGTTGGGAGCTGCCTTCCAGACCGGCGATGGACCCGGACAACACCGTTGCCCCACTGGCCCGGCCCATAAACAGCCCGCTGATGTTCTTCCTGTGGGGACAGAAGGATAAATTGGTGTCTTGTCTTGTCTCTATCTTTTTGGGCTACTCGATATTTGTTTGATATTGTTTTTTTACCATTTTAACCAATCGAAAGATGACTACCCTTACTCTTTGTATGAATGAACTTTACTGCTCAGTCTGACAGACATAGAGCTGAAGACGATTCAGAAACTGTGAAACACGTTTAACACTCATCCAGAGTCCCTCCAGCTTATCGGCTCAAACAAATGAGCTTTTCTTTATAATGAACTTCCGTCCTGAAGACACGGCCAAAAACACGCTACTCAGTCACCAGTGCTTTTCTGCAAAGTGCTCAAAGGGACCCGACAAAAGACATTGGGTGCAGCCACATGCGACAAAACGTGCTCTCTCTTCATTTTAAAACAAATGAAAAAAAGGCGCAGTTGCTGAGAAACAGGCACTATGTGGACACGTGTTAACATAATATTTGTCCTTCTCTACGTTACACAGGGGAGTAATGTGACTGCTTATTCTGCGGGCTGTGGGACACTCCCTGCATTATTTGGCTCACTGTGAAGCCTGCTGCTCTCAAAATGTAAAAGTCACTTTCTGAATTATAGTGTATAATAGAGTACTACAATTCATAAGTGCAAGTTGCTATTTGCAAGTACATAATAAAAGGTTATTTATACAGTATTAAGGACATGAATAAGGCAGAAAATAACTATTTGCTACTAAAGAGAAAGATGTTTTTTGACGGAGCTGGTCAGGCTGTATTGGTATTACAGGGATGAATAAGTGTTGCCTGAGGCATGAATAAGCACCGGAAGCGCCTTTCTATTGAACAACTTAACCAGGTCATTAAAGTTACTGACAATTAGCAAGTATTTATTTCTTTAAATCACCTGTTTTTACTTCATTTTGAACTACCAGCTCTCTAAATTTGAAGCTAATTTTTTTTTTATTATTCCTTCTTTTCTCATCACATGTGCATATTCATGTGTGTACTGTATACAGCTCTGTGTGATTATATATTTATTTTTTCCTTTTAGTTTTGTGGGCGGGGCTTGGCTTCAGCTGTTGTGGTAATTGCTAGGCATTTTTTAGCTTTTTCTGTCTATGAACATTATGGTTTTGATTTGCATTCATCACCGTCTCCAAAATGAGACGATTCGTTATAAAACGGGCTAATTATTTCAATAAGCGTTCTTTATGAGTGTGGTATCTGTGCGTGTTTGTACTTCTGTGAGTCCTGCAGCAGCGCGGCGGCATTCTGGGCCGCAGGGTTGTGCTTGGCATGGCTTAGCCAGCCCTGAGCGTTGTACTCCACCCAGTCCGTCCCGTGGCTGTGGCCTAACAGGAAGAGGTGAGGCTTCTCTCCTCGCAGCAGCAGACTGGCTCCTGCAATACAAAAGGAATACTTCCATTATCCCAATGATGTCAAGAGGACCATCAGTGCTGTTTACAGGAAGCATCTGTTGATTGCTTTAGCAGGCTGTGACAGGGTGAGAGCTCACCCTTGTTGTCTCCCTGCACAGAGCCGTAGTAGCTGAAGAGTCTCTCCAGCATGGTTTCCTCTGTACCTCCGGGCTGAACCGCCTCCTCCTCCATCAGCCACAGAAGGCCTCGAGCCTCATCCGTCCTGGCCAGAGTGCGCACCTGTGATGGATACAGAAACTCAGAAACGTCCCCTACTTTTTGCACTTCAACTAGATTATAAAAATCCTACGGTTATGGCAAGATGTGTATCATAAACTTAATTTATCACTTAGGATCATGAGAGAATGTGCTAGACAATGTAGTTAAACATTTAAAAAACAATTAACGCCAAGGTGAGCTTTAACTTTAAACAAGATCATAGAGAAAGTCGAGGCTGATGGGAAGGCCAATACTGTTCTTGTAGGTGATTGGTCAGAAATCAAGTTCTGGCCTGATAGTGTGACCTTATAGGAAAAGTTCAGCAATCAGCAGAGGGGAACCTGGATGTCTGAAGAAAATTTGAAATCACATAAAATCTTATGTAATAGTTTGTGAGTTGATTCAAAGTTCAAATGTGTACCTCACATGGCGAAGTCATTAGTATACATCTTAACATGTGTGCCAATCCATCTAGATTAGTGAATATTAGATAAGTGGAAACATTGACCGGCTGCTTGCGCTTTAGGAAAGATCAGGGGATCTTTAAAGTCAGTGGGGTTCATCTTATTGGGACCATGAGTATCTGTACCAAATTGCATGGCTATCCATTCAATGTTGATGAGATATTTCAGATCACAACGGAGGACCACTTGACCAACCAACTGACTGACTGACCAACTGAATAAACCAACTGACTAACTAACCAACTGACTGACCTACCAACTGACCACATGACTAACCAACTGACCAACCAACTGACTGAATAACCAACTTACTAACCAACCGATTGACCATCCAACTTACTAGCCAACTGACTGACCAACCAACTGACCAACTGTCTGACTAACCAACTGACTGACCAACCGACTGAATAACCAGCTGACTGAATAACCAACTTACTGACCAACTGTCTGACTGACCAACCGACTGACTAACCAGCTGACTGAATAACCAACTTACTGACCAACTGACTGACTAACCAACCGATTGACTGACCAACTGAATGACCAACTGACCAACCAACCCAACAACCAACTGACCAACCAACCAACCTGGCCATCCAGAGAGTTAGCCGCCAACATGGCTACGACACGCCAACCGGTTAGACTGGAGAATTTTGTTTCTTAGTTCCATACAAACCCAAATATTACAAAAATTATTTATAGGACCATTTATAAATTTCATGCCAATATGATTAAAGGTTGGTTGTGTTTGTCGCAATAGTTACAAGGCTAGAAACAACCACTTTGTTAAAAGTTAAGGAACCTTGTCAAATGTTCATATAATCATTTCCTCTCAAACCACCGCTATGATTAGGGTTTAGTTTGTTTTAGGAACAAAAACAATCATTGTTAGGCAGAAACTGTGATTATGGCTCAAAATAAAAAATTTAAAAAGCCTCCACCAACAGTGTGACATCATTGTTTCTTCCACAAAATCTGTTTCCTAACACCCATAAGAGAATTTGTTCCCATTTGTCATTGCTTTAAAAAACCATAAAGCTCAGAGAACCATTATCATTCAAAATGACTACTTTGTTCCAGATATACAGAACTGTTAATGTTCAAAGAAACAAACATTAGCTTTAACTGTGTTACCAGCCTCTCTACATTTCTATGCTTATTGTCCTTTGTTGCTGACGCTGCTAATATAACGCTTCATGATCAGAGCATTTCCCGCTCAGTTTCATGAGGTTTCCACTTTTCACATATGTACACAGTGACACATTTAACCTTGCTTTTGCGACTCTAGTGCAAATCTATTCCAAGTCATTTAAAAACGCTTTTGTATGCCACTTGCTCAAGCCAATACACATCAATGCTTTAGATTGGCAACACGTTCCACTAATAATAATAATAATAATTGAATGGGCTCCGCAGTACGACGCCCATTGAAGAGGGGGCCAACAAGAGGGAAACAAATCACCAACTTGATTCTAGTTAATATTGCTTATGTATTCCAAAAACAAATGGAGCAAGATAGCTACAATCACAGAGAGCCAAGCTAATTGTTTGGACGCCAAAAGGCTTGTACAAATTGTGTCTGTTTTTGTCTGTTTTTAGGAGTTTCCATTTGACACAATTGCGCGAGCTGTAGAGACCTGGTAGGTGAAAGGAAAAACAAGCACTTCTATGGCGCTCGCCACATGATCTTGTAGAAGTAATCTGATGATTGATCAATAGTTGTAAGCCCTGCTGTTGATTTAATTATTTGTTCATAGAGGAACCGAGACAGCTTTGTTTTTATGGACAATAAATATGGGAATGGATGTCCGGTGGGTCTGCCGGTGGACGAGTGGCAGGCAGCAGGCTTACACTGAAACTGAGATTTCTTTCTTTTACTCTCCTTTTTTCTGTAGAGGAAGTAAAGAAACCGTACCTCTGGATCTATTTGTTGTTTGAGGTGCAATATATGACCCAGCAGCCTTAAGACATGAAGAAACTATTATTTTCCGCTTCGCTCTGATGCAGTATTTTCCCCAGAAAGTAGGCGGCCCATCATTTTGGTCTAGAGTGACGTTAGTGCCCTCATACTACTTTTTGTAGAAAAACCCCCGACGTACAATGTGTTGGAGGGCTAGCCAATAGAGGCTTGAGTATTATATAGAGAGAAACTCCCTATTCAGACCATTAACATGAACCAAAACCTAAATGACACACTACAGGAAAGGGAACACACTAAAATGCATAAAGTGGCCCCTTTAATATATGACAGAGAGTGTATACGAATTATAAGAAAGATACTCTCCTTCTTCAAACATGTTTCAGACTGACTACTTGCAAGTGTTCTGTCTGTTAAAGCGTTCTACATCAATTACATATTTAACTTCAACCACCAGTGTACCTGTGTTTCTACTTTGTTATGTTCTAATGTCTTGAGTGTTAAGGTAAAGGGATTTCAGGTAGGAACACAACACAGTGAGATCACATGCACAGAGATGTGTGGTACAGGAGGGTGGAGTGTTTCTTGTGCTTACCAGAGCTTGGGTCGAGGCTTGGTCAATAGCCGCTACAGACAGTGAGGTACTGGACTCTATGTCATCTAAAGCAAGCTCTATGTTTTCCTAGATGCAGGAGGGATAAAGGCGCATGGTTAGTAACCTACAGGAGATTTACCAGCAGGAAATCAAATCATCAATTAATCAAAAATTGGATTTGGAAATCTGCTACAACAAGACTGTAGATTGGGTTGAGTGAGAGGACATTAGCACAATGCTTTAGGGTACGCTAGAATAAACAGTTTTCTTGTGATTTTTTCTAAAAGGTACCTCTGGTGGTTTCTATCCATGCAGCTCGTTTTTCTGATAACTATTCCAGAGATTTCAGATTATACCCAAAAAATGGAGGTATATGGAATCCAGGATATTTCAAAGACTTTGATGTGTTTTCATCGTTTTAAAGTCCCTGAGAACAGTTTGGATTTTCCAGATATTTTCAATGTCACGTTTCAATGCCGTCGACACCTTTCATTTTCCACTGTAATTGGATAAAAACAAGCTTTTCAAAACCAGAACTATAAGATCTGCAGGGGTAGACACCACCAAAGAGGAGAAAGTGCATAAAAAGATGTGCTAATATGAAATAATTTAAAGTGATCATTAACTGCAGAGAATCTTAGGTATACAAAGAAGGTTTTATGTGTGTATGATCTGTCTGCTTATTGTTGTGCTCTGTCGGCACCTCCTTGTATCTCTCCATCTCCTGGACGAAGGTGCGTTCGTGGAACAGGGTCTGCAGCCTCTCCTGGGTGTAGTTGTGGCAGAGCTCCTCGAACGTGGCGCCTCGCTGCTGCTGAGCGATCCGAGGGTTCTGGAAACCCGGAGTGTCCACGATGAGCAGGGAGCACAGAGAGTGCTGACTGGACTTCAGAGCCCTGAGGGACACAAGGACATCATGAAGCTTCAGTGATGGAGCTTTGACCCAGGGACACTGCGCATTACTGCAAAAAGCCTCTTTGTCTGTCCAGAATCTAACACATTCTATAGAGCGGTGCATATTTTTGGGACAATGCGGAAAGGCAATGACATTATTCCATTAGATTTTAGTTGCTACTGTTTGTTACACCAGCTGGGCGTTTACTGACGTATTTTATCTGCTTGAGGTATTAACCAAAAACACATTGATAACACCAGGGAATCTGGACGTGCTACAATGCTGACTCATTCTCAGTTTATGGAGTCATTCCGGCACCACTCTATTTCCAATAATATAAAACAGAGAGGAGCAGTTTCAGCTTTAACTTGTCCACATCCTTATAACAGAAATGTTATTTTGGGTTGATACATAAACGTGGCATTAATGCAAGGCAATGGCAGACGTGTTTACATATAAATACAGTATGCAACAAGCTTACAATCTGACTCACAATAATCATTTTTGCTTTTTATAGGTTTCGAGGTTGTCTTCAATTGTGTGGTCCACAAACACTGCACAATGGCTGCTTTTAAAACAGTTTAGATTTATTTGTATGTGATTTTATTTATGTTTTTTGAATTTCTGTTTGTTTTATAGTATGTTTAGTTGCTATATTTTATTTTATATATTTTTCTGTGTATAATGATTGTTTCTTTTTTATGTGAAAGAATTAAGTCACCTTGTTTAAAAAGGTGATAATAAATAATGATAACTCATATTCTAATAATGTTTTTATTATTATTATTATTGGTGATTGTATTATTAATATTATTTATTAATATTATTGTTATTACTTGTATTATTATTATTTTATTTTATGGAGGAATGTTAACTGTTACGATATATATGTAATCTATTTAAATATTTGTAATATGTTAATAGTTCACATACAGTATCAAGATGAATTATGGGTAAACATGTAGCTGATATTAAAACAACTTTTGTAGGAGGAATTGATGCGCAGCATTTCTACAGAAGACAGTCACACAATAAATGTGAATCTAACATTTAGACCTGCTAACTGTGAGTTCCACTGTGCAGGGAGAACAAAAGCACTGCAGCAGAGTACATTCAGACAAAGGCACGTTGAACGAGCAAAAATAAATAAATGAATTGGAAATAAGAAAAAAGCAAATTGATTTCACAGCCACCTGTGTAACACTTCCAAGACTAATTGTTTTTTTTTTCTAAGTCACGCCAGAATAAAAGCTTCTCCTGACTACTTACACGCAAGAAATTGGAAAAATCACTGAAGCCTGTTATACACTAAAACAAACAAATACATAAAAAAAGGGAGGGAGGAAGGTGAGGGGGAACTAACAGAGGCTTAACAACTAAGAGAGGGAGGAATAATGGACAAAGAGCTGAGTCTGCATACTGTCAAATTATCAGGAGAGAGACTTTGAATCAGAAGCTGTTTTTAATGAACAAAAAGATATCTGTGGGTTTAACCTGTTGATCAGGGAGATGACGAGGGTGAAGAGCTCAGAGTAGAGTCCTGATGCCATGGCTTCCAAACACTCGAGAGCGGTGACCTTAGAACCTGAGAGAAGATGGAGACAATAAAGATGAAGAACGTAACATCAACACAGTGTACAGCTGCAGGTGTTTATCACGGAAGAATATGAGCTAGTGGTTGTGAGGGTAAGAAAACAAAATGATGGTTGTGTTTTTCTTTAAGGACTTCTCTTTGAATGACTGTATAAACCTAAATGTTTCTATGGTAACAGGCTATAACCTAATCCCCTCTAGATATACAGTGGGGCAAAAAACTATTTAGTCAGCCACCAATTGTGCAAGTTCTCCCATTTAAAAAGATGAGAGAGGCCTGTAATTTTTATCATAGGTATACCTCAACTATGAGAGACAGAATGAGAAAAATAAATCCAGAAAATCACATTGTCTGATTTTTAATTTATTTATTTTCAAATGATTGTGGAAAATAAGTATTTGGTCAATAACAAAAGTTAATCTCAATACTTTGTTATATACCCTTTGTTGGCAATGACAGAGGTCAAACGTTTTCTGTAAGTCTTCACAAGGTTTTCACACACTGTTGCTGGTATTTTGGCCCATTCCTCCATGCAGATCTCCTCTAAAGCAGTGATGTTTTGGGGCTGTCGCTGGGCAACACGGACTTTCAACTCCCTCCAAAGATTTTTCTATGGGGTTGAGATCTGGAGACTGGCTAGGCCACTCCAGGACCTTGAAATGCTTCTTACGAAGCCACTCCTTCGTTGCCCTGGCGGTGTGTTTGGGATCATTGTCATGCTGAAAGACCCAGCCACGCTTCATCTTCAGTGCCCTTGCTGATGGAAGGAGGTTTTCACTCAAAATCTCACGATACATGGCCCCATTCATTCTTTCCTTTACACGGATCAGTCCTCCTGGTCCCTTTGCAGAAAAACAGCCCCAAAGCATGATGTTTCCACCCCCATGCTTCACAGTAGGTATGGTGTTCTTTGGATGCAACTCTGCATTCTTTCTCCTCCAAACACGACGAGTTGAGTTTTTACCAAAAAGTTCTATTTTGGTTTCATCTGACCATATGACATTCTCCCAATCCTCTTCTGGATCATCCAAATGCCCTCTAGCAAACTTCAGACGGGCCTGGACATGTACTGGCTTAAGCAGGGGGACACGTCTGGAACTGCAGGATTTAAGTCCCTGGCGGCGTAGTATGTTACTGATGGTAGCCTCTGTTACTTTGGTCCCAGCTCTCTGCAGGTCATTCACTAGGTCCCCCCGTGTGGTTCTGGGATTTTTGCTCACCGCTCTTGTGATCATTTTGACCCCACGGGGTGAGATCTTGCGTGGAGCCCCAGATCGAGGGAGATTAGCAGTGGTCTTGTATGTCTTCCATTTTCTAATAATTGCTCCCACAGTTGATTTCTTCACACCAAGCTGCTTACCTATTGCGGATTCAGTTTTCCCAGCCTAGTGCAGATCTACAATTTTGTCTCTGGTCTCCTTTGACAGCTCTTTGGTCTTGGCCATAGTGGAGTTTGGAGTATGACTGTTTGAGGTTGTGGACAGGTGTCTTTTATACTGATAACGAGTTCAAAAAGGTGCCATTAATACAGGTAACGAGTGGAGGACAGAGGAGCCTCTTAAAGAAGAAGTTACAGGTCTGTGAGAGCCAGAAATCTTGCTTGTTTGTAGGTGACCAAATACTTATTTTACCGAGGAATTTACCAATTAATTCATTAAAAATCCTACAATGTGATTTCCTGGATTTTTTTTTCTCATTCTGTCTCTCATAGTTGAGGTATACCTATGATAAAAATTACAGGCCTCTCTCATCTTTTTAAATGGAAGAACTTGCACAATTGGTGGCTGACTAAATACTTTTTTGCCCCACTGTATCTAGATGTATACCGAGGTGGAGAAGTACTCAGATCTTGTACTCGAGTAAAAGTAGAAGTACCAGAGTGTAGGAATACTGTTAAAGTAAAAGTCCTGCATTCAAAATATTCCTCTAAAAGTACAAAAGTATCAGCCTCAAAATGTACTTAAAGTAGGGACAGTAAAAGTAGTCATTGTTTGATTGGTCCATTTCAGAATAATATCTCTGATATGTTTTATAATTATTGATCATCAAAGTGTTCTCAGAGCTGGTAAAGGTGCAGCTAGTTTGAATGGCTTTGTATACTGCAGGGTAGCTGCTGAATTTACTCCAGGTGAACTACAGTCTGATTTAAGGGCTGATCATATTTACCATCATTAATCCAGATCTGTCACTGAAGGGATTAAATAAATGTAGCGGAGTATAAGTACACCATTTACCTCTGAATTGTACTGGAGTAAAAGTAGCATAACATGGAAATACTCAAGTAAAGTACAAGTATCTCAAAATTGTAATTAAGTACAGTACTTGAGTAAATATTATTTTTTACTTTACGCCACTGATAGTTTATCACATTTAAACAGAGTGGTGAAGGAATGAGTGCTAAAACGTGAGAATGAGTTAGCATTTCCGGTTCCCCAGTCCGAAAGTCAAAGTTTTTTGAATGTTTGTTTTAATTAGATGTCTGAAATAGGTTATTTGGTTAATACATACTTAACATGTTTTGCTAACAAGTGACTTAATGGGTTAACAAGCGCTATCAGGTGGGGAAATATTGATAGAAACACAAGAAGCTAGAGTTAGAAAATACAATAAAAAAATGATATATATATTGATCTATGTAAAACACATGTAGCTTAGCAGATATTTTAAAGATATTACGTATGGAGCTAATGGCTTTCACGTTTTGTTCCCGATATAAAAAAAATAAGTCATCACTGCACCCTCAATGCAAATAAACTTCTATGAACTCATACAGTATCTGGGATAGAGTAACCATAGATTTAAAGAATTTAAGAATTTGTTTTTTTACCTCCCAGATCCAGAAAAAATCCCAGATCTAATAATAATAATAGATTACATTTTTATAGCGCCTTTCAAGGGACCAAAGGCCACTGTACATGGTGTAAGGACAGAACTAAAACTAACAAGCCATTAGGGCAAACAATAAAGTCAAAATGATATCAATAGCAGTGGGAGTGGGAGCAGGGGACTGTGATGGGCTCTTTGAGCATGTTTCTCTCAGAGATTGTGATAAATGTTTTTTCATGTATTGTGTCTTAATATCTGTCCAAATTTCAGGCTTGATCTGACATTTAAAGTATGATCGTATCGTACCTGAGTTGTCGCCCGGGCCTCCTTCGTCCGCTTTTCCTCTGAATGAGGTGGAGTGCTGCAGTCCTTTAGCCTGGTGCTTAAAGATGGATGAGGACAGCTCCTCCAAGGTGCAGCCCAGCAGGTAGGCTGCTTTCTGGGCCCATTCATGTCTGGCAAACTGCCTACGTCCAGCTAGAACAAACAGTGGAAGTGGTTAACAGTGCAGACATATATGCAATTAGGACCTGAGAAAGAAAGGATAATGAAATGACAGCTATAGAAAGAAGAGGGTGAAGCAGGAATAGTAGAAACGATAGACATGCATCAGAAAACCTGAGAAATTTAGGAAAGGAAGCTAGAGGAAAACACACTATGAAAGTAGAAATGAGTCATAGTCCTGGGCTTTCTCAGCAGGTGTGGAAGGTGCTCTGTGTGACTGTAGGGGAGGTGTGAAAACTGACAGCTAAGGTGTTAAGAATCGTACTTGAGGCTGAGTTTGTCCATCAATATAACATTAGTTCTACCACGAACAGAGTGTACCACGAATGAGCATGATGTGGGAAATGACTCCGATAGGGATATTCCATTGCTTCCTTTTTTTGACAAGGAGCGTTTGAGTCCATGAGGAACACCTTTACAAATGTGTCAGTAGCATTTGATTTAAAGCTACAGCCACTTTAGCAATGCTTCAAATTAAAGTGGATATACCCGTAAAAAATGTTTTGTTATCTTGTCTGATTCTCCATCATTTCCTCCAAATCCCAGTTTTTTGATGGTGGTTCAACCACAAGCCCTTACATGCCATGTGTCCATTGGGTGGATTCTTGATCCCAATTAGCTCTGGATGGCCAACAAGTGTGTGTGTGTGTGTGTGTGTGTGTGTGTGTGTGTGTGTGTGTGTGTGTGTGTGTGTGTGTGTGTGTGTGTGTGTGTGTGGATAGGGGAATTGTAACTCGTGTGTAAAAGTGCTTTGAAGGGTCGTAAAGGCTGGAAAAGCGCTATATAAATACAGTCCATTTACCACTTAAAGGGCCACTCCACTAATGTAGCTTGTCAACATCAATGTACAAGTCTTGAGGAACCTAAACAGCCAGTTTAACAGCCGAGTAATGTTTCCTCTGGCAGCCAAAAGGGTCCAAGAAAGTTTCTCACGTAATGTCAGTTCATTATCTGGGCTTGGAGACTGTTGTAACATAATATCAGATGAGATGCAGAGTGTAAAACTATTCTACGCACTCAAATCGAAGAGAAAGCCCATTGTTATATTTTTTTTACATCCAAAGCAACTAAGATACACTCCTTTATAGTAGAAATGCCAATGGGACCAATTTGGTGTTAAGTATTTTGCCCAAAGCCTGTTCAACATGTCGGCAGCAGGGGTGGGGATCAAACCAGAATTGAGAATAAGAGATGACAATATGAATAATGATTGTTGCCCTCCATCAAAGTGTGGGTTTCAATAATCTAGTTTAAGGGCCGCATGTTAAGCCGCCATGACAAAAAATATATTATTTATTAGGCTGGATATGAAATGATACATTGTTAAGAGCAGAGTAACACATGCATGATGTCTAGGCAATGAGACAATCTTCCATAGAAGTGACGTGCTTCAGATTTGATGTACCTGCAGTTAGTAAGTTATATTAGGAGTTCCTACCTTTAGTTGCTCCTGTGGCCCCTAAGTGGTAAACGGCCCCCAGCAACTAACATACAGTTCTTTATAGTAGACATACCAATGGGACCAATTTGGGGTTAAGTATTTTGCTCAAAGCCTCTTCAACATGTCGGTTGCAGGGTTGGGGATCAAACCGCCAACCCTCTGATTGGTAGATGCCAATCCAAACACTTAAAACACAGTTTCCCAGAGATTAAAGAGAAAAGCTGAGCCAATCCAAATGCTTTAACAACCTTTCTGGTGGCGACACTGCATACATTCTGATTGGGAAATTGGCCCTATGGTTTATACGCTTAAGTCATCTTTCTTTTTGTTGTTAACATTCAGATTGGCCACTTCACGCAAAGTTCGGACACGACCTCTACTCAAGTAGCCAATAGACCAGTTTGCCCAAGCATAATTCGCCATATGGACCTCAGGGGCATGGGATTGAAGTACTAAACCTTTGATTGTTAGACCCCCAATTCAACCCACTGAGCCAAAGCCTCCCTAAATCAGTTTCATCCAATTGCCCCATCTTATCCACCAATCAGATATTTTCTGCTGTAGCAAAGGGAGTAAATTAACTAAGCCTCACAGATTTTGGTAGTGTTTTGGTGGATAAACACATTTGATCATACACTGACTGGTTTGGGTCTGGAGGCGATTCAAAGCCAATGTGTTGAAGGGAACCAAGGCAACATGACAGCCCATGCTGCCAGCCAATCAAAGAGCTCTGACACAAAGCCAGAGAATCAACAGGAGCCCCCTGCCAAGCACAAACTTCATGGGGATACACAGTGGTATGCTGGTTGATACAAGTTTGGTGGCAGAGAAGAGAAAACAAGTTTACTTTGCTTTAGAGAATGTGTTGTAATATGAGAGCGGCTCGGGAGTTGAATGTGGGCGACATGGGGACGCATCAGAGAGGGAAGTTTAAAAAGGGACTGCAAAGTTGTGATCCCAGTGATTTTTATCTCGCAGAAGGGAAAAGGGTGAGACAGGGAGCGGGGAGTCGTCATGAAGGCAGGGAAAGAGATGAAGAGAGGAAGGGGAGGGAGGATGAGCAGAAACAATAAAAATGCTAATGTCTTAAGGCCTGGAAGGAACGATAAAGGCATTAACACACAAAATACAAACAAGAGAGCCTCTGAAATAAAGTGAAAAACAGTCAACAACTTGGGTGTTGTTTTTCCATTACCTTCATCTCCGTCTGCGTTTGATAGGGCGCAGCATGCAAACATGCAAGCAGAGAGAGGGGGTTAGAGATAACACAGTTCACAGATTCATCAATTCACAGCAGCAGGAACACATCCACATTAGCAGTAAACCACCGTGACACCACCATCATGCTTCAGAGGGCCAAGCTGAGTGGTTAGACATGGCACTGGTGGCTCCAGAGGCCCCTGGTTTGGATGCTAAATGATCCTCTGCCAGGAGCTGAAGGAAGTAACACACTGAAAACTTTGAACATTGTTCCAGCTTCATATTATTTTTTCTGTAGTTTTCATGTTGACACTGGGTTTAGCTCAGGCGAAGTGTGCTGATTATTTCAGAGACAGAACATCTTTGCTTTCCTTCTGAGGAAGCCATACAGCAGATGTGAGCTGCCTCCACTTGTAATCAGAAAACACAGTTGTAAAAAAATGGTGCCGGTCCAAATGTATTGGAAGATTTCAATGTCCTGGACAAATATAAGAAATCCCTGTCAAATATTATCGAACTAGTGCATGTTTTTGTTTTTTTTTATACTTGAAAATAAGGGATAAGAATGGTTGTTTCAAAATGACATCATCAAGGCATCTAGATTTAATTAAAAATAAGGCTATTTCAAAAAACATTCACAACTTTTAATAAGATTTTATTTATTAGACTTTTTTTATTTAAACGTGTATTCTAAACTCAAATGTATAAGTTGTTTCCTTCTGTGATGGAGCATCTTTAATAATCAAATAATCTGATTTCGATTTGATCCGCAGGGCAAGCCTGACACCTAGTGGCAGTAAGAGGAATGTCAACTTTTTTGCTGCTAAAAAAGGGATTTTCATTTCAATCAGAGCATTTCCTGGTCATTTAAGAAGGGCTGTGTTGTCATTAATGTTAAATTAATGAGATAAGGGAAATGGATACTTGTAGGTGGGCAGAATTGAAATTGAGTGTAGCTTCATTCAGAATAAGAGAGGACAATATGAACAGATTGTTGCCCTCCATCAAAGTGTGGGTTTTATATAATCTAGTTTAAGGGCCGCATGTTAAGCCGCCATGACACAAAATATATTATTTATTAGGCTGGATATGAAATGATACATGGTTAAGAGCAGAGTATCACATGCATGATGTCCAGGCAATGAGACAATCTTCCATAGAAGTGACGTGCATCAGATTTGATGTACCTGCAGTTAGTAAGTTATATTAGGAGTTCCTACCTTTAGTAGCTCCTGCGGCCCCTAAGTGGTAAACGGCCCCCAGGATGAGCCAGAGGGCCTTCTGCTCTTCCCCAGAGATGCCCAGCACCTTCATGGCCGCCTGCAGCTTGGTGAACTGCTGCGAGGCTCGCTGCTTGTCTTCAGGCTGGAGAGAATGGGATCAAACTTTAGGAATTTCTGACAAAAAGTGCAGATGTTGCAGCAGCAAAAAGATACTACTATACTGTGGTTACTATTGCCTCTCGATATCATCACCATGGATTCATACTGAATTTATGTCAGACTCGTGCCAATCCAATTACGACCATGACATTCTTACTATAATACCATTTATTAACCCAAAAAACGTGTGTGATTGCAACACGTCGAAAACTGTCTCAATCACCCGCACCTGTGCCGTTGAGGTCACCTGTAGGCTTTTCAGCTTGAGATGGAAGATGTGTAGACGTTCAACAGTACAGAACTGTATATTTATTCCATCAATAAACACCCCAAATCATAAATAAACCAACATTAGCTTATCACAAAAACATTGGTATTAACGCAAACAGAAGCCAATAAATGACAAGGAGGTACAGAAATGCTAAGGAAGTGTTTTGAAACAGTGTGATTAGAGATTATTTGTGTCACTTTAGTCAGAATAAAGTCAAGAAAATGTATTTAAGCAGACATATCTTCATATGGCTTGGTGAAATAGATTAAGAAATACCAAGTATGAAACAGACAACAGAGGAAGGTCTTTTCGGTGTAATTACCTTAGATTGCGGGAGGATCCCAAAGGCACTGTTCTCAGCCAGGTGGTTGAAGTGCAGCTCCGTCCTGAAGAGAGGAGCACAGAGGTAAGACACTGGGATCAGCCAATTAAATGATTTCAACAACACTATCTTTAAATCTGGTTTGAATTGAATGTCTTGTGTTGTGCCAAATTGTGTTTGTTTTGTTCTATCTTGTGTAAGAAAAGTGCTATACAAATAAAGTATTATTATAATAACACTAAGTATTACTATTATAATTCACTGCCCAAAAACCCATTTCATCTCCTGACTGAACCATTATAACATACTTGGGATACCCAAAAACAAAAACTCATCTCAAGAAAACCTCCAAACCAAACAAACAGAAACAGAATGAGTACCCCCTTTGTAATTGAACATCACAAAAAATATGTATAACTTAATAGTTATTCTAGTCAAATGCTGTGATTTTGTTGAAAAAAAGATGCTAAAAGTCACCTCAGGCTGGTGTCGGCTCCGGCCATCATGTAGTAAAAGACGTTGAAGGTGGACTCGGCCTCGGGTCGTTTGCTCACCCTCAGTTTCTCCAGCAGCATGGTCTGAGCAGGATGCAAACACAGGAGTCATACACATTCACAACATCCACTCTAAGAGAACCCCTTCAGTTTTACGATATGTTTAAAATGATGGGAAAAAAGCTGATGAGTGTGTTTGTGTTTTTGTTGGTCTTTATCACATTGTGGGGCCCCCAACATGTTATCACACAAATCAAGACCCCACTAACAAATGGTTTCTTTACATCTGAAAGTGTTGCAAATAGGGCTGATAACAAGTGTACGTGCATTCCTGTGTGTGGGGGGGTACCTGGATGGAGGCGGAGGCCACCTGCCCAGCCTGGTCGAAGTCGAGGGACACCACGTGGGAGAAGCGACTGGCGTTGGTGTTCATAGAGGTGGAGCTGTTGCCAAAAGCCTCCAGGATGGTGTAGACCGCTTGCCACTTCTCAGCTGTGTCAACCAAACAATTGAAAAGTGCATCTCAACATTTGTTCTGATGGATCAGTGAAAAATGTTTTTAAATGGTTCATCTGCCCTCCGGTGGTTATTTCAGGAAATACTTACGCAGTTATAATAATAATATGCAGTTTGACTACATGCAAACGATAGATTTAAATGAACTGATTATACATTGAAAAGAACAATAGCTCTCACTGTTTCTACTAGCTAGTTATCAGTTTTTATAGCGATGTTATGTTATGTAATTACTGGCTGCTGCTACATTACTTTTGTAGTTTTATGTGCTTTACATTAGCTATCTACTTCTGGCAGTGCCTTCATACTTAAACTACTAAAAGTGATTCTGCTGATCAAAATGTGCTAGTGTTGTAAATATGCGTTAGCCACAGAAGATATTTTCTACATTGTTCTAAAATCCAACGGGAAAATCTCATTTGTTTTAGTGCAATGCTAACTTCCAGGTAGGCCTTCAAAAGACGTCACTTCTGTACAACTCTTCTAGTCAACTCTATCTGTTCACGGCATTTTTTGGTTGATAATTGCCCCTCTTTTCTCTCTGCAGGCTTACCAGAGAAGATTTTGCCTGTGCTGCCGGCGATGGAGACCAGGTACTGCACCAGGTGCTGGCAGTTGGTGGTCTTGCCACTGCCTGACTTGCCCAGCAGCACGATGGACTGATCCTGCCGGGTGGTGAGCAGGTTTCGGTAGGCAGACTGGGCCACGGAGTAGATATGAGGTGCAGAGTCCTCGCGCCGACAGCCTTTAAACATGTGCATCACCTGATTGGGTACAAAGAAAATACATGGAATGGGGAGGAGCACAATATGAAAATAAAGGCAAAGCGGAATTTAAAAAAAAGGGCTACAACTCAACATTTCCGACATGATGTGAACATGATGTGCTTTATAACATTTATGCATTTACTTATCTACAGGTAGTACACAAAGTATAGAAACTTTGCTAAATATATTTTGCTTCAACATTTAAAATGTGTACATATTTTGGGTTGTATATATGTATTTATAAAAGATACATGAGTATAATATTCTATAATAATACAACACTGTTTACTTTTGATATTTTAAGAACATTTAGCTTTTAATACTTCTGTACTTATAATAAAGTGACATTGGAACTCAGGAGATTTACTTTAATTGGAGTTTGATTGAGATAGTTCTACTTGTACTGCAGTAAAAGATCATGTGAGCGTGCTAAAGTATCTTAAAAGCCCACATTAGTATCATAAAGCTTGTTTGCCATATTTCCTGCAATAACTAAAACCCCAAAAGAAAAAATCCCATTGGCTTCCTGCAGAGGGAACCAGTGCGATGCTATCTTCGTCTGCCTACAAAAATACATCTACATTTGACTTAAACTCACCTTCTCGGAATACATGGAGGGTGTGCTCAGGGGGTTGATGACCACCATGTTGGGTCCGGCGTAGGTGTGGTTGAGGTTGCCCCCGTAGCGCTGCCTCAGGCAGTTCATCACACTGGACTCATTGAGATAGAGCATTGAGGCCAGGTCCTCTGAGCGGTTGTATGATGGAGGGTTGGCCTGCACACAAACACAGACAAATTAGTTACGGGGGGAAGGGTAACAACATAAATTAGTTTTAACACCCTAAGAATATTAGCTAGCCTAATGTCCAGTAGTATTTTCATATGAGGGAAAAAACTGTGTCACGGTTCAATTAAGGACCATCATGTGGAGGATTGTGGAGAGCAACTGGAAAACGGAGGTTCTTTTCTACCAAATGGCCAAACGTTGACACATGCCATACTTAAACTTAAATATATACATAGACCTTCTATGATGCATCCTCTACATTACTGATTTATTTAGTAAGTATTCCAGTATTAAGCAGGATAATATGCAATAAAGCGACGGAACCCCAACAAGTTGATCTGGACCCTGAAGCTCTACCATCTCATATTCACCTTTTCTATGTCATCTTCGTCAACTTCCAGTAATGTCCCATCATGCTCCAGTTTGATTTTCACCTTGCCCTCTGGCAGATAGCCAGCTTCTGTCTTGATCACGGTGGCTGTGTAGGGAAAATCAAGGAAACACTGTAAGTCAATGTGTTGGAACTCAAACTCTATTCCGGCATCGTGTGGCTTATCGTACTGCAATGAGCAGCACATGGAAAAGTTTGACGTTAACATTGCACTTGAAAAATATTAGGGCATGCTGGTAGAACTGGTGAATGCATTTGGTTCTGCTCACTTTTCTTTTCTTAATCTTTGGGGGGGGGGGGGGGGGTGTAGCTCAGGGGGGAAAATTGGGGTCTACTATTCACAGGGTCAGTGGTTTGATCCTGAGACATTGCTGTTATCATCTCAAATTGGCAGGAAACCTGACCCCAAATTACTCCCACAGGACTGGGCTATTGTGTATATAATAGTATGTACATCACTTTGGATAAAAAGCTTCAACCAAATGGCATGTCCTAATAATAATAATTTAATAATTATGCTCTTTATAATTCCTTAAATAACACAACAACACAATATTCAAATGATGCTAACGCAATTCAGAAAACTAAATAAAAATACTCAAAATAAATACATTTACAATATTTTTTGGAAGAATTTTGGATGACATTCATTTTTTTTTTTTAAATAGTCATTTATTTACCAGTTACCTTTTTTAGTTTGTTTTAAAAGACACCCACATTTTAAACAGAGAAAGCACATTCCCAGCAAAAAGGCAAAGAATGTACTGCACACATGTTTTAGAAGTAATCCGTCTCACCCAGGGAGAAACCATCTTTGTGGACCAGCCAGACTTTCTCTGATCCATACCAGGCCTGCTCGGCTGCAATCTGCTCCTCTGTCTTCACCTGGGGGACACAAAGGATAAGGGGAAATATTAGTGGACAGCAGCAGACAGCAGAGAAGAGGGAATTGTTATCGCCAGAGCACTCATTTTCAAAACCAGAACATGCTGAAAGGTTATAAAGGGAAAGCTTGATGAACATGCAGTGGGTGACAGTGGATTGGAAAGTCTCCCACTGAGCACTGCTGCTCCGTCTCGGTGGTGTTTTCGTTTGTGTGTGAGGAACTTCAAAAACACACAAATGTCAAGACTCAGGGGTGTGTGAAGGGGGTTTAATGACATCGGTGGAAACACAAGGTACCAGGGATGACCTCAGTTCAGTGAGCACAAAGGGTTACAAGTGAAATAATAGAGCTTAAAAAATGTAAATATTAAAGGACAGAAACGATTACGCAAATGTATGTTAATCACCACTTCTAATATTGGCTTACAATGGTTTAGTTGACCAATAAAATGTATTTCTAGAATAAAAGATCCGACTTGACTCATCGTTTTTGGGTAATCTTTCAAATTAATAATATAGGGCTATAGTAAATTGAAGGTTGATCTGCATATGTACTTGTATGACATGTCCTATCAAAAAAGCCCCAGTACAATGCCTTGTTGAATTCCTGCCTAAAGACCTGAAATATCATTTGAAACATGTAGGTATTTCGAGGTCTTTGACCAGCCTCCTAACTTTTTGTTATCGTACCTTGACGGCATATTTTAGCATTGAATTATTTAAATAATTTAAACAAACCAAACAGGAAAAAAGTAAGACTTGCGAAGCAAACCCAAATAACTTTAAAAAGATCATTTCACTGTTGGTGACTGCTTAAAGTTCACATCATTTCAATGGGACAAGTGACCAAGACACACTGCACTTCACAAGCAAGCAAAGGGAGCGAGCACAACACAGCACAACATTCTCCGGTGGGGGTGGGGGACCGTGGGACTCGGGCACAGCGCAGGCCCCACCTGGGACTGCTGGGCTGCAGCATGAGATGCCTGAAGGATGGCCACAGGGTCCTCTTCCACTGATCCCTGGTGATTCGGCCAGCATGAAGAGGTCAGAAGTCACAGTTATATATGGGTAACAAATGTTTTACCGACAAACATATGAATAGATAAGCACACAGATAAACGGGAGTATCATCGGCATGTGGTCTGAACAAAGACTGGTATGTTATGATTATCCTGTGGGAGAAAAATCAAGTTTACATGTGATCATCTATGTGAGGGTCTACTTAATCCTCTCATTGTATTTATAGTCTTTCTGCTTAAAGGAGCCCTATTATGCTCATTTTAAGGTTCATATTTGTATTTTGCACCTCTACTGGGACATGTCTCCATGCTTTAATGTTCAAAAAGCTCTTTATTTTTCTCATACTGCCTGTACTGCAGCACCTCTTTTCACCCTCTGTCTGAAACCAGAGCCCAGTCTGCTCTGATTGGTTAGCTGGCCAGCTCTGTAATTAGTCAACCTCTTAGAGATGTCCCGCCCCTTAGTCTATCACGTACAATGTGTTGATTGTCCAGCACTAGCTAATGGAAGCACAAGTGTTACATTGTGATGTCACTATGTTACAGAAGTGAACAAAGAACTAAAGTAGGGTTTGAAGACGAACTTTGGGATGTCAGCCTTTTACATCCACAAGAACTTGTATAACACATTTCAGGTAAGGGAAAACTGAAAAAAACATAAAAGGCCCGTTTAAAATAAGACTTTGTTGAAACGATTACTGATTCTGGGAATGAAAAGCAACTGCACGACAACAAAAGTAGTTAGGGTCATAATTAAACATCCATGATGAAATTGTGTGCAATTAGCCACACACTTTAAGATACTTATTTTAAAGTAAACGCAGGCAGGGCAACCGTCAGTACAAGAAACAACAAAGCCCATGCAGGTTTCTTTATCAGCCTGGTGCTGAGATTTCGTCATGCCAGTGTGTGTTACATTGCACCTCATGTCGACAGCAAAACAAGGAAAGAATTGCCAAAAAGCTTCTGACTGAACAATTCATACTATATGGTGAGTGTAAAATAGTCAGAACCGAAAGAATCAGCGACTGATCAGAAAGTATATTTTAGGGGTTTGGGTTCACTGACAACATGGGTTAGGATGACGGCAGTGAATTTCATCTCTGTGTTTCTATCCCAAATAAACAGTATATTTAGGACAGGTTTAGAGTTATTTAGCAACTGCTAGTCAGGCCATTCAAAGTAATGAAAATACATATTCTAACAACTCAAAAGATATCATATTTCAGTCCCTTTTACTAATAGAACTACGACTCAACCAGGATATGTGGCTTTGTTTTGCAGTCACAAACACACGACTGTATGCTAAATACTCACATTTTAGGTGAGAGTTAGTTCCTTTAATACTTTCTTTCCCCTGCCAAAACTAGCCTAAAGAGATACTGCAGACGAGTGAAATGAGAAAAGTTAGAAGTATTCCGGTCCTTACACTCTGACAAGTCACACGAGTACAAACTCCAGCCAGGAGGCCCAGCGGAAAGCTCGAGGGCTGTGGTACCTGGACGGGGCCCGGAAGGGGGCTCTGATGCTGCGGGGCGGCAGGGACGGGGGCTTGGACAGAAGCCGGAACACTGACTGTCAGCTTTGCCACAAAGCAACCACAGCGGGTCAATGACAACCACCGAAAGCAGTGTGTGAAAGGCACCGAGGGAAGGAGAGAGATTGGAGGGACACAGGACAAAGAAGAAGAAAATGTCAACATGGAATCTGGGATGAAGAAAATGCAGTGCATAGAAGCATAGAAAAAGTTAATGGACAATGGAAAAGGCATGAAATGATGAAAGGTTTTAGGGTGAGTAAATAAGTCTAAGCTACTTTAGATATTGTAAACTATCAGAGTGGCACGTTATTAGGCGGAAAGTCTTCTGCTGGCAATGACATTTATTCTGGTAGTAACTTGTTAACATGCCTGAGGGAAAAAGCTAAAAAAATGTCTCCAGTTAGACTTCCATTCTACCAATGACTTATTATAATTCTATCAATAGTTTCAGTTTAGGCCTACAGAACATCATTTAAATAAGTAGATTTATATTTTATTAAAATGTGGACAGGACTAGATATCAACAGACACACAGTTATAGTACTTTGAGCCAGGCCAGAAAATAGTAGATTGGCACATCCCTAAAGAGTCGGTGTGTAGGAGACATTCCAACGAGCAAAGAGTGTAAATCTTCCACCGGGATTGAGGTTTGTCTTTTGAGAGCAGCCATAGCTTACAGTTAAGTTTTAAGCAATACCAGTGCATGATGAAAGCCAGAAAAACAGAGTTAGATATGGTAAGGGTAAGAATGATGGGGCAAGGACAGCAGCAGAGGGTATCATATTGCACTCCGTCATGAGTCACCACTGGTGGAGCAACTGTTCTGCCTCTTAGTTAGGAGAGAAAGAGTCTACCTCGTAATACTTTCCTTTACTGTGTCTCGCTGTAAATACACAGCAATAAACCAAGCATGTAAGGCATGGTGACTAATGTGAAGAACTTATGGGAGCAATCAT